>NC_040895.2:18002956-18075456 GCF_900634795.4 Betta splendens
GTCCAAAATAATCCCTGTTTATCCTTTTAGACTCGGAAAAGAAAGTAGCAATTATGTTTGAGACCCACTAAGCTTCTGGAAACATTCCAGATCCGTCCACCTTTCACCAGGCAGCAAAACAAAGTTCACAGAGGAAGCGATGAGTCCTCTTAGTTCAATATGTGATCAGAATAAAGGTCATTAGAAGGAAGAGGAGTCAGAAAGTGACCGGCTGCTTCCGAAGACGCGGAAAAAAAAGAGAAAGTGGCGCTTATTGCTGGTCGGTTCCATCAGGCCTCGCAGACAACAACTGCTGTTTAATTAAATGGCAAACAATGGTGCTTCGTCCAATCACAGACGACAGGAAACAACAAATCAGCCTCGTCCTAAAGGTCAAGGTCGTAGTTCTCTGTCCAGAGCAGGTGGTGGTGGATGAGCGAGGCCTCGGCTTCACCTGCTCCTCCACGAACGGAGCAGCAGGAATTAAATCAATGCCTTCATTACTCGCAGCAGCTGGAATGTTGTTACCGTGTTGTCGAGACAGGTCGAATCATCGACAGCCGACGACTTCCGAATGAGAACGAGATGTGCTGCTCTTGGGTTTGAATTCTGATTTGTCTCCCAGTTCATCCATTGTTTCCCAGTACCTCATACCAGAATAATCACAAATATGTTGGTTTGAACCAGCCCATGTCGCGTTTTTCACACACATTTTGCATTTTTATGATCAGATTTCTGTGTTTTCTGTGGCGCTTCATTCGCCACAGACTCACTGGGGTTTGTTCAACCAGAAACTAACGAGGCTTTGTAAACAATGCCATGGTTGGATTATGTAATTTTGGTCGGTTAACGGTGGGGCCGAAGGTCCTGACGAGCAACCTTTGACAGCGGACACAGATGAGCTCATTAAACACAGGTCTCCTCAAAAAGCTGCTCATTACTGGACATGAAGGCTGCTCTGACTCGGTGCTGCTTCCAGCAGCTGGGCTCAGACTGGCGCCTGCTTCCAGCCTGTTTTAAGAGTCTGCTGTTTTTCATCTGTGAGCGTCCTGACGCCATTAAAGCGGCGGTGTCGTGTCCGGGTCACGCGGGGGTCAAGCCCCGCAGGCCCAGATGTGCGATCGATGAGTCAGAGCGGCTCCTCTGGCACGAACTGTAGGATTTACACACAACACGTATCCAGACGTCATGACTGCACGGCTGCCGTCACTGTTAGAACCCCGACCGCTTAATCACACGTTGTTTTCTCATGAATCCAGTGGATTAAGACTCACCTCAGCATCGTCTTTGTTCTCTCTGCTCAAACACTGAAACAGCAGCGACCCGCCCTGGTGTCAAATGGACATTTGTGCAGAATCAATGCAAATGCAGTAGTTCTACCTGCACCTCTGGGACCTACTGCAACGATGAGGCCAGAGGCACAAACCTAATGCCTGTGGAGGCTGCAGGGTCAGAGGTCAGAGGGCGTCTCACTCAGCTCTGTTCTTTTTGCATCAGGTTCAAGCTGGCGTGAATAAAGCATAAGTGAATAAAACACGCCCACTCCTCCAATGACAGCGATGCAGATCTCAGATGTGCTGCATGAATCAATGAGCAGCAGCGGATCAGACGCAGCCGTGCTGTGGTCGAATGGAGCTGCTGCTGAATGGTCGGAGGCCGGTCCTCAGGACGGGGACATCAGCGGGGTCATGATTGTCTTGTCTCCCGTGCTGTGATAAGGTCAGCACATCCTGCTTTAATTGCTCTCAGCCTCCGCTTTGAGATTGTGATCATTATCAAGCGTGTTCGATAGTTTGAGTCGTGTAGTGAGACTCAGACTGTCACTCTGTGCAGCTCAAAGGACAAAGGCTTCAGGACGTCTCACTTCACAGCAGAAGCAGGAAGAAGTGGGGAAAAGTGAAAAAGTCCAAGAGACAAAGCCTTCACATGTGGGCTCTGTCCTCTTTCATACACAACATAACGGAACGTTTCCACTTCGTCACCAGGTCTGAGTCGGAACAAGGTGACGACACGAGATAAAGACTAACAGACGCAGGACAGAAAGTTCATTCCCTTTATGCCTGCAGCATTCAGTTCATATTAACACACAGTCTTTTAATTAGAGACGTCCCTTTAAAAGATTCAGACGTGTTTTAAATCTCACCATGGTTTCATCTGTACAAAAGGAGAAGGAGCTGATTTGTTAGGGATAAAAACATTTTGTCACATCCTGGAATCTGAAGACGTCTGACGCCGTCTGCTGCTGCTGACAGGAGCCGAGTCCCTTTGTAGCTTCCCTGTTTCCAAGCGAGCATCTTTTCTCTACGTGTCCGTGACTCATAAGTGACTGAATGTGAACCGCACGTCCTGAAACCTGGGCTTAGTGTTGATTATGCAAACAAATCAACAGCAGAATGAATTTCCTTTGCCCTGGTTTTATTTGTTTGCGGCGCCCCCTCCTCCACCTCAGCCATTTCCATCCCTCCCCAAATTGGTGCTGTTTGTGCACAGATCCTGTGTTATCTCATTAAGCCCTCCAAACACTCAAGCTGCCTGAAGCTTCCATTATTCTTTTTATCTCTGATTAGGGATTCTATTAAAAAGTAAATGAGGTCTATGGGGTCCTGGTTTTGGGCCTTTTCCCTCACACAGCTTGTTGTAGCCTCATGTTTGGACTCATCGCTTTAACATCGGTTTGAATGACCTTTAACTTACCTGCATGAATCGTATGGTTCCCCCATCGGACGATGAAGCTTCATTCACTCCATCCTGTCCATGTACAGATGCATGTGACCACACATCTGGTGCAGCTCCACCGATGTCATTGGCCTATAAATACAGAGCAAAGCGGTAGAAAACGAACTGAAACGGATGCGAGGCCTCGACAGCAGCCGTAAAACTGTCACAAGCCCACAGTTGAACTGGAAAAACCAGGCTCAGCATCAGGTCACTGTACGGAGACAGCAGCAACGCTGATCAACCTGATGAAAGGACATTAAAAGTAAATAAAGAGTAAAGGACGTCACGCAAAGCTGCTTGAAATGTGACTAAATGCGCCGTCAAACCCGTGTTCTGCTGCATGGTGTCATGTGATTACACGCCTCAGGCTGCTAATAGACCTGGACATGACAGATGGCTGCCATTAAACCAGCTCCGCTGCTCATTGATTTGATGCGTTAACAAAACAAAAGACACAAAATCTCTAAATGATTCGACCGCTTTAACTGAAAACTCAAATGTAACGTGTTTAAAGATCCTGCTCAGTTCAAACTAAACAAACATTACAATAACTGAAATAATCCTAGGAGTGGAAAACAATGAATCTCCAATGAAGCCACTCTGAGCAGCATCACGGTTCCTTGTTTGTACGAGACGGGCGTTTGACAGAATGGATCCAGATCCAGACGCCGCATCACAGCCACACACGCTGAAGCTTCTTAAAGCGGATGCTCTGACTCCAACGCTGCAGATCAACCTGAGCTGCGTGGGCTAATCACCAGATCTGCTGCTCGCTCCCTGCGACCACCTCCTGCTCCGGGATCCTCGGCTCCTCTCCCACGTGGCACAGCCGCTGCGGCTGTTCTGTGGTGGTTGCCATGGTTTCCTCTCATGTCATGGTTTTACTAATGAAGTCGAGAAACAGTTGGGGGTTTGTTGAGCGACGGGTTGTCCGTCTGCTTAATCACCCCTGGAGCGAGCTAAAGGGCTTTTTTACCAGGTCCCACGGTGGGCGTGGGCGTGGGGGGGGGGGGTTCAGGGGAAGCAGAGCCCAGGACGTCAACGCCGCTGCAGAGAAACGCTGACATTTCACAGTCACCCCGATTCACATCACATTCACAGGGGCTGAATGAGAGCGTGTAGCTGCGTGATATTTGAGAAGAATGGGGATTTCTTCTTAACAATGTAAAGCTTATCTGCGGCACCTTTCAACCTGATTCTGAGTCTGGCTTTCTCCTGAAAGCTGATACCACAAATTATAAGCGCAGCCCTGGCACAGAGGCCCGGCGCACTCACGGCTATCTGCCATCTCTTTCTCCTAATATCCACTCCTGCTGCAAACGCACTCCAGCATCCAGTTCATTTCAATGAAAGCTCTTTCAAGTCAAAGCCGGTCCACGTGGTCAATGAAGAAAGTGGAGTATTCCATCAAACACATTTAGCCACTTTGATCTTCCTGACAGCGTTTGGCAGCAGAGCCAGAGACAGGCAGCCTGTGTGCTGGACGGGTTGGGGGGGGTGGGGGGGGGGGGGGGGGGGGTGGGGGGGGGGGGGGTGGGGGGGGGGGGGGGGGGGGGGGTTGGGTGGTCCAGGTGGGCAGAGGAGCAGCTCCCGTTCAGTCTCTCTGTAGTCGTTATCATCTCGTCTCCCGTCCTGCTCCTCCTTCATCTCCTCCTCTCGCGCCTCATGTCTTCCTGCGGTTCATTGAGCGGTGAGCAGTAAAATCTTTAATGAGGCGCTTCTGTGTAAAGTGTTGACTGTAACATGAAGGGACAGTCAGACGGGTCAAAACAGGCGGCGTCTGCAGAGAGCGACACTGATCCTGCACCGTAGGTCTGTAGTTCTCTGCCAGAGAGGTGGTGGTGGTGAGCGAGGCCTCGGCTTCACCTGCTCCTCCACGAACGGAGCAGCAGGAATTTAATCAATGCCTTCATTACTGCAGCAGCTGGAATGTTGTTACCGTGTGTCGAGACAGGTCGAATCATCGACCGCCACGACTTCCGAATGAGAACGAGATGTGCTGCTCTTGGGTTTGAATTCTGATTTGTCTCCCAGTTCATCCATTGTTTCCCAGTACCTCATACCAGAATAATCACAAATATGTTGGTTTGAACCAGCCCATGTCGCGTTTTTCACACACATTTTGCATTTTTATGATCAGATTTTGTGTTTTCTGTGGCGCTTCATCGCCACAGACTCACTGGGGTTTTGTCAACCAGAAACTAACGAGGCTTTGTAAACAATGCCATGGTGGATTATGTAATTTTGGTCGGTCGGTGGGCCGAAGGTCCTGACGAGCAACCTTTGACAGCGGACACAGTGAGCTCATTAACACAGGTCTCCTCAAAAAGCTGCTCATTAATGGACATGAAGGCTGCTCTGACTCGGTGCTGCTTCCAGCAGCTGGGTCAGACTGGCGCCTGCTTCCAGCCTGTTTTAAGAGTCTGCTGTTTTTCATTGTGAGCGTTCCTGAAGCCATTAAAGCGGCGGTGTCGTGGCGGGTCACGGGGGGTCAAGCCCCGCAGGCCCAGATGTGCGATCGATGGTCAGAGCGGCTCCTCTGGCACGAACTGTAGGATTTACACACACACGTATCCAGACGTCATGACTGCACGGCTGCCGTCACTGTTAGAACCCCGACCGCTTAATCACACGTTGTTTTCTCATGAATCCCGTGGATTAAGACTCACCCTAGCATCGTCTTTGTTCTCTCTGCTCAAACACTGAAACAGCAGCGACCGCCCTGGTGTCAATGGACATTTGTGCAGAATCAATGCAAATGCAGTAGTTCTACCTGCACCTCTGGGACCTACTGCAACGATGAGGCCAGAGGCACAAACCTAATGCCTGTGGAGGCTGCAGGGTCAGAGGTCAGAGGGCGTCTCACTCAGCTCTGTTCTTTTTGCATCAGGTTCAAGCTGGCGTGAATAAAGCATAAGTGAATAAAACACGCCCACTCCTCCAATGAAGCGATGCAGTCTCGATGTGCTGCATGAATCAATGAGCAGCAGCGGATCAGACGCAGCCGTGCTGTGGTCGAATGGAGCTGCTGCTGAATGTCGGAGGCCGGTCTCTCGGACGGGGACATAGCGGGGTCATGATTGTCTTGTCTCCCGTGCTGTGATAAGGTCAGCACATCCTGCTTTAATTGCTCTCAGCCTCCGCTTTGAGATTGTGATCATTATCAAGCGTGTTCGATAGTGAGTCGTGTAGTGAGACTCAGACTGTCACTCTGTGCAGCTCAAAGGACAAAGGCTTCAGGACGTCTCACTTCACAGCAGAAGCGGAAGAAGTGGGGGAAAAGTGAAAAAGTCCAAGAGACAAAGCCTTCACATGTGGGCTCTGTCCTCCTTCATACACAACATAACGGAACGTTTCCACTTCGTCACCAGGTCTGAGTCGGAACAAGGTGACAACACGAGGGAAAGCCAACAGACGCTAGATGCACCAGCGCTGGGAAGCTTGCCCATCTCCTTTAGCAGGGAGGGGAGTGGAGTTAAGATGCAGAACGCATACAGAAAACTGGGGGAAAGGGAGAAAAAAGGGGAGAGAAGGTTGTGTGTACAGATAAAGATAATGAGAGCGGGAGGGGAGGGGAGAGGGAGAGGGCGAGCGCTGCAGCAGCAGACGAGGCGGCGAGAAGCCCGAGTCCCAGAAAGACCAGAGTGGGAGCACAATGCAGGAGCCGTCCCCAAACGGGCCCCACCCACCGACGGCACGGCGACGGCGACGGGGACGGGGACGGAGGCGGAGACGGAGACGGGGACAGGAAGAGACAGATGGAGCCACACATCAAAGTCCATGAAAGACGCTGGAAACCGGCTCACGTTAACGCGAAGCTGCTATTGTGGCATGTCTGTTCTCTATCACAGCAATAAACCTGACAACCTGGGTGTTCATTTGTTAGTCACGTATGTTTGTGTCCATCATGTAAAGGATTGTTTTTAATGTTGTATGTAAGTGTATTACATTCATACATTAAACATGGTCTCATGTGGGCTCAAATCAAATCAGTGTGTGTGCGTGTGTGTTGTGTACGTGGTGCGTGTTGTGTGTGTGGTGTCGTGTGTGTGTGTGTACGTGTGCGTGGTGTGGTTGTGGTGTGGTGTAAACGTGTGCGGTGTGTGTGTGTTGCGTGTTGTGGTGTGTGTAGCGTGTGTGTGTGTGTGTGCGGGTGTGTTGTGTGTGTGCGGTGGTTGTGGGTGTGGTGCGTGTGGTGTGTGTTGTGTGGTGTAGGTGTGCGGTGCGTAGGGTGTGTGTGCGTGTGTGTTGTGTTGTGCGTGTGTGTTCAAGCTCCTACCATGTGATAGCATCTCGAGACAGAGACATAAAGTGGTGTAGATATCCATCTGGCTGCAGACGAGCGCTTCAATTGGTCCTGTGGGGAAACTCAAGCGAGGCTGCAGGGTCACGTCAAACACACGCCAGCGCAGGACTCTTAAAGACGTCAATCGTCAATAAGCCTACGACGGATGGACACGAATAAACCATGAAAATAAAATAACTGGTTCTAAGACTTATGGAAGGTAGATGATGTCTAATAAAAATATAATCAAAAGTCGATTATGAGACATTTATGTTGAGCTAATTCACAGTCGAAGGCTTTTACCTCGCGTGTAAAAAACTAGAACGGCTCATAATTAAGTAGAAATAATCTGCAGACATGTGAAACCGTAGCTGTGCTTAATTATCACATATCACGGCCTGCGCTGGATTATGGATTAATTAGTCGTCCTCACCTACAGTGGGAGCTGAGTGGAGTCCGGTGGTTAACGAGGTCAGCGTGTTTCATGCTTCTCTCCTGCTAACGAGGTCTAGCGCACTGTTTCATCTCCAATTTAGAAAGTTATGTCATCATTTTCAAACATCCCTCCAAGCGTGTGTGTGTGTAGAACCATAATCATTATTTCTCCACTACAACGATGCGTCTCCTAAACCACAGCACCGAGTCATGATGCCAATAATAAAGTCAAGTCAACGACCGTGGAGTCACAGTAAAACCATAAAATACCAGTGACTCAAGCATCAGAGCCTCAAAAGGATCTCATAAGATACAAAATACCCATAAGCTTTAAAGTAAATGACCTTTTACCTCAAGATAAACTGAAAACAGAGCAGTGACTCAAACAAAGCAAAGTGAAAACCAAGGAGGACCTGCTCCAGGCTGATGAGCGCTGGCAGCGTCTAAACGTTGTTCCTGTCCCTCCGTGTCTGATAATCAGCCGTGAGCCCCAACTGTCTGTCAAGGCAGGATTTATAGGAGGATTCTATAAGCTTTTATTGTGATTCATATAGTAGCTGTACACGTCAGCTCGTCCCGGCGCCATCTGTTGTTTGTCATCAAGCAGCATAATTATCTCGTACTATAGGTCTAGAGTTAGATTACAGTGATGTATGATTGTTTTAAATGCCCAAACTTGAACCCTGCATCAGAAGCCAACATTATAACACACAGGAGCAGCAGCATTCGCACAGAGACGCATTCCCATCAGACGCTACACAGTAGACACTATTTAGTCCAAAATAATCCCTGTTTATCCTTTTAGACTCGGAAAAGAAAGTAGCAATTATGTTTGAGACCCACTAAGCTTCTGGAAACATTCCAGATCCGTCCACCTTTCACCAGGCAGCAAAACAAAGTTCACAGAGGAAGCGATGAGTCCTCTTAGTTCAATATGTGATCAGAATAAAGGTCATTAGAAGGAAGAGGAGTCAGAAAGTGACCGGCTGCTTCCGAAGACGCGGAAAAAAAGAGAAAGTGGCGCTTATTGCTGGTCGGTTCCATCAGGCCTCGCAGACAACAACTGCTGTTTAATTAAATGGCAAACAATGGTGCTTCGTCCAATCACAGACGACAGGAAACAACAAATCAGCCTCGTCCTAAAGGTCAAGGTCGTAGTTCTCTGTCCAGAGCAGGTGGTGGTGGATGAGCGAGGCCTCGGCTTCACCTGCTCCTCCACGAACGGAGCAGCAGGAATTAAATCAATGCCTTCATTACTCGCAGCAGCTGGAATGTTGTTACCGTGTTGTCGAGACAGGTCGAATCATCGACGCCGACGACTTCCGAATGAGAACGAGATGTGCTGCTCTTGGGTTTGAATTCTGATTTGTCTCCCAGTTCATCCATTGTTTCCCAGTACCTCATACCAGAATAATCACAAATATGTTGGTTTGAACCAGCCCATGTCGCGTTTTTCACACACATTTTGCATTTTTATGATCAGATTTCTGTGTTTTCTGTGGCGCTTCATTCGCCACAGACTCACTGGGGTTTGTTCAACCAGAAACTAACGAGGCTTTGTAAACAATGCCATGGTTGGATTATGTAATTTTGGTCGGTTAACGGTGGGCCGAAGGTCCTGACGAGCAACCTTTGACAGCGGACACAGATGAGCTCATTAAACACAGGTCTCCTCAAAAAGCTGCTCATTACTGGACATGAAGGCTGCTCTGACTCGGTGCTGCTTCCAGCAGCTGGGCTCAGACTGGCGCCTGCTTCCAGCCTGTTTTAAGAGTCTGCTGTTTTTCATCTGTGAGCGTCCTGACGCCATTAAAGCGGCGGTGTCGTGTCCGGGTCACGCGGGGGTCAAGCCCCGCAGGCCCAGATGTGCGATCGATGAGTCAGAGCGGCTCCTCTGGCACGAACTGTAGGATTTACACACAACACGTATCCAGACGTCATGACTGCACGGCTGCCGTCACTGTTAGAACCCCGACCGCTTAATCACACGTTGTTTTCTCATGAATCCAGTGGATTAAGACTCACCTCAGCATCGTCTTTGTTCTCTCTGCTCAAACACTGAAACAGCAGCGACCGCCCTGGTGTCAAATGGACATTTGTGCAGAATCAATGCAAATGCAGTAGTTCTACCTGCACCTCTGGGACCTACTGCAACGATGAGGCCAGAGGCACAAACCTAATGCCTGTGGAGGCTGCAGGGTCAGAGGTCAGAGGGCGTCTCACTCAGCTCTGTTCTTTTTGCATCAGGTTCAAGCTGGCGTGAATAAAGCATAAGTGAATAAAACACGCCCACTCCTCCAATGACAGCGATGCAGATCTCAGATGTGCTGCATGAATCAATGAGCAGCAGCGGATCAGACGCAGCCGTGCTGTGGTCGAATGGAGCTGCTGCTGAATGGTCGGAGGCCGGTCCTCAGGACGGGGACATCAGCGGGGTCATGATTGTCTTGTCTCCCGTGCTGTGATAAGGTCAGCACATCCTGCTTTAATTGCTCTCAGCCTCCGCTTTGAGATTGTGATCATTATCAAGCGTGTTCGATAGTTTGAGTCGTGTAGTGAGACTCAGACTGTCACTCTGTGCAGCTCAAAGGACAAAGGCTTCAGGACGTCTCACTTCACAGCAGAAGCAGGAAGAAGTGGGGAAAAGTGAAAAAGTCCAAGAGACAAAGCCTTCACATGTGGGCTCTGTCCTCTTTCATACACAACATAACGGAACGTTTCCACTTCGTCACCAGGTCTGAGTCGGAACAAGGTGACGACACGAGGGAAAGCCTAACAGACGCAGGACAGAAAGTTCATTCCCTTTATGCCTGCAGCATTCAGTTCATATTAACACACAGTCTTTTAATTAGAGACGTCCCTTTAAAAGATTCAGACGTGTTTTAAATCTCACCATGGTTTCATCTGTACAAAAGGAGAAGGAGCTGATTTGTTAGGGATAAAAACATTTTGTCACATCCTGGAATCTGAAGACGTCTGACGCCGTCTGCTGCTGCTGACAGGAGCCGAGTCCCTTTGTAGCTTCCCTGTTTCCAAGCGAGCATCTTTTCTCTACGTGTCCGTGACTCATAAGTGACTGAATGTGAACCGCACGTCCTGAAACCTGGGCTTAGTGTTGATTATGCAAACAAATCAACAGCAGAATGAATTTCCTTTGCCCTGGTTTTATTTGTTTGCGGCGCCCCCTCCTCCACCTCAGCCATTTCCATCCCTCCCCAAATTGGTGCTGTTTGTGCACAGATCCTGTGTTATCTCATTAAGCCCTCCAAACACTCAAGCTGCCTGAAGCTTCCATTATTCTTTTTATCTCTGATTAGGGATTCTATTAAAAAAGTAAATGAGGTCTATGGGGTCCTGGTTTTGGGCCTTTTCCCTCACACAGCTTGTTGTAGCCTCATGTTTGGACTCATCGCTTTAACATCGGTTTGAATGACCTTTAACTTACCTGCATGAATCGTATGGTTCCCCCATCGGACGATGAAGCTTCATTCACTCCATCCTGTCCATGTACAGATGCATGTGACCACACATCTGGTGCAGCTCCACCGATGTCATTGGCCTATAAATACAGAGCAAAGCGGTAGAAAACGAACTGAAACGGATGCGAGGCCTCGACAGCAGCCGTAAAACTGTCACAGCCCACAGTTGAACTGGAAAAACCAGGCTCAGCATCAGGTCACTGTACGGAGACAGCAGCAACGCTGATCAACCTGATGAAAGGACATTAAAAGTAAATAAAGAGTAAAGGACGTCACGCAAAGCTGCTTGAAATGTGACTAAATGCGCCGTCAAACCCGTGTTCTGCTGCATGGTGTCATGTGATTACACGCCTCAGGCTGCTAATAGACCTGGACATGACAGATGGCTGCCATTAAACCAGCTCCGCTGCTCATTGATTTGATGCGTTAACAAAACAAAAGACACAAAATCTCTAAATGATTCGACCGCTTTAACTGAAAACTCAAATGTAACGTGTTTAAAGATCCTGCTCAGTTCAAACTAAACAAACATTACAATAACTGAAATAATCCTAGGAGTGGAAAACAATGAATCTCCAATGAAGCCACTCTGAGCAGCATCACGGTTCCTTGTTTGTACGAGACGGGCGTTTGACAGAATGGATCCAGATCCAGACGCCGCATCACAGCCACACACGCTGAAGCTTCTTAAAGCGGATGCTCTGACTCCAACGCTGCAGATCAACCTGAGCTGCGTGGGCTAATCACCAGATCTGCTGCTCGCTCCCTGCGACCACCTCCTGCTCCGGGATCCTCGGCTCCTCTCCCACGTGGCACAGCCGCTGCGGCTGTTCTGTGGTGGTTGCCATGGTTTCCTCTCATGTCATGGTTTTACTAATGAAGTCGAGAAACAGTTGGGGTTTGTTGAGCGACGGGTTGTCCGTCTGCTTAATCACCCCTGGAGCGAGCTAAAGGGCTTTTTTACCAGGTCCCACGGTGGGCGTGGGCGTGGGGGGGGTTCAGGGGAAGCAGAGCCCAGGACGTCAACGCCGCTGCAGAGAAACGCTGACATTTCACAGTCACCCCGATTCACATCACATTCACAGGGGCTGAATGAGAGCGTGTAGCTGCGTGATATTTGAGAAGAATGGGGATTTCTTCTTAACAATGTAAAGCTTATCTGCGGCACCTTTCAACCTGATTCTGAGTCTGGCTTTCTCCTGAAAGCTGATACCACAAATTATAAGCGCAGCCCTGGCACAGAGGCCCGGCGCACTCACGGCTATCTGCCATCTCTTTCTCCTAATATCCACTCCTGCTGCAAACGCACTCCAGCATCCAGTTCATTTCAATGAAAGCTCTTTCAAGTCAAAGCCGGTCCACGTGGTCAATGAAGAAAGTGGAGTATTCCATCAAACACATTTAGCCACTTTGATCTTCCTGACAGCGTTTGGCAGCAGAGCCAGAGACAGGCAGCCTGTGTGCTGGACGCGTGGGGGGGGGGGGGGGGGGGGGGGGGGTCCAGGTGGGCAGAGGAGCAGCTCCCGTTCAGTCTCTCTGTAGTCGTTATCATCTCGTCTCCCGTCCTGCTCCTCCTTCATCTCCTCCTCTCGCGCCTCATGTCTTCCTGCGGTTCATTGAGCGGTGAGCAGTAAATCTTTAATGAGGCGCTTCTGTGTAAAGTGTTGACTGTAACATGAAGGGACAGTCAAGACGGGTCAAAACAGGCGGCGTCTGCAGAGAGCGACACTGATCCTGCACCGTGTCCACTACATCACAGCAGCTTTACACGCGGCCTGAGGCCTTACCTCCTCCTCTTCCTCATGACCTCCTCCTCTTCCTCATGACCTCCTCCTCTTCTTCCTCCTCCTCCTCTTCCTCTTGACCTCCTCCTCTTCCTCTTGACCTTCTCCTCTTCCTCCTTCTCCTCCTCCTCTTCCTCTTGACCTCCTCCTCTTCCTCATGAACTCCTCCTCTTCCTCATGACCTCCTCTCCCTCTTCCTCCATAACCTCCTCCTCTTCCTCTTGAGTTCCTCCTCTTCCTCCATGACCGGCGTTCTTTGAGGGTCTTTAACCAGCTTTAACCAGATCAGAGGCAGAGAGGAAAACAGCTGATTGCTTGTTTATCAGCTGAACCAGTGTCTTCAGTGACGTCCTGTGGATGAACCTTGTGTGTCTGTAGTGGGTTGTTGCCGCTGCATGACGCATACAAACACCGTCACACAGTCACCTGCACAGGCGACGCTGGAGATGGAGAGCGGATCAAGTGTGGTGCTGGTGCTGGAGCTGAGGCTTAGGCTGGTGCTGAAGCTGGCGCTGGCGCTGACTCTGGTGCTGATGCTGAAGCTGGTGCTGACACTGACGCTGACTCTGGTGCTGGTGCTGCACGTCCAGCTCCAGCCCGGTGCTTCGGACCGGACTCCTCCCTCATGCTCCCGTGCTGCTGGGCCTGGATGCCAGGTCGTGTCACTTCCCTCTTACCTCCACTGATCTAGTGCTCTGTTTCCTTCCAGCTTTGGTGAGGCGTGAGTGAGTGTTATTTCCGTTTGAAGTGCATCGCTGCTTGTGGCGTCTAAAAAGCCTCTGCTCATTTAAATTACAAGCACGTTCCTTTGCTTTCTGCTTGGATGTCGTGTAAAGTCTGCGTGAGCGCTTCCTGTTCGGTGAAGGTGCTCGACTCCGCTTCTCTTTCATATATTAATGTGTGGCTAAGTGCCTGCACCTTCAGCTTATTCATCTTCTGCTGCTTTTCATCTCGTCTGCTAATCGTCACTTTCAATGGAAGAGGAAACTTATGTTTAAATAACAGCAGCGCACTTGGATGTGGAACAGTTCTACACAGTCAGGATGTCAAACAACAACCTCCTTCACTGAGATCAGACAAACCAGAGAGGACGTCACCAACACGTCAGAACAGAGCACACACACGGATGAATGGGCAGGATTCACAAGTAATTAATGCAGCAGCTCAGACACACACACACACACACATACACACACACACACACACACACACACACACACACACACACACACACACACACACACACACACACACACACACACACACACACACACACACAGTTCATCAAAGCTGCTGCAGAAGAAGATCAGAGTTTAACATGACGATCATTTTAACCATACGTTTATGAAAACTGTGACATCTGATTATTGAGGATGTACAGTACGTAAATACACAGTCGCACTGAACGTGCTGCTTGTGAACTGATGATGATTTTGAACTGCTGCTCTCGGAGGACGCTTTCAGCTCCTCTCCCGGTCTGTGACTGTCTGTTAGAGCCGCTCTGTTTACATCAATTAAGGCTCACTTCACCATTTGGAGGGAAGGAATCTCAAGTGTCCCATGATAGCGTGAGATACGACTGTTTTAGTTCAGCAGGCTTCTAAATTACAGAGCAGCAGCTCTACCTGATAACATCAGATGTTCATCGGAAGCTCGTAAAAGCTTGGAAAACCTGAATCTGTTGTAATTATGGCCGTGTAATTTCTACACAGATTTCGTCCATGGAAGCAATTTTGAAAACAGTTCCACTTGAGCAAGCATGGCTGCAGCGCTGGCAGCCATGTCACGATGCAACGGGAGACAACGCAATTTAAACAGGGAAGTAAGTTGCAGGCCAGCGCTTTGGCGTTAGATGCTCTGCTCTGAGTCACACGTAGCGACGCAAGGCCTAATCCACACTCATCAGTCTGAGCTCGTGGGCAACACCTCCAGCTCCTTAGCGGCAAGATAAACACTTGCTTTCCCAGAAACGCTTTGCGGAGCGGTTCCGCCTTCCAACTCTATATGCAGTTAAGCTTTATATGATTTGCTCCCTCATTAATTTTCCTGTTAACACATTTTGCACATCTGTGTTGATTTGCACGCCCAGTCTCTGTGATGGCTTTAGTCTGTGCTCCACCTGCACTTATCACCACAATGCCTCTGGTCCATGTGATGGTGGTGCTGACCCAGTCTGTGGTGGTGCTGACACAGTCTGTAGTAGAACTGATCCAGTCTGTGGTTGTGCTGACCAGTGGCGGTCCAAACCCAGTCTGTGGCGGTCTTGACCCGGTCTGTGGTGGTGCTGACCCAGTCTATAGTAACACTGAACCAGTCTGTGGTGGTCCTCACTCGGTCTGTAGTGGAGCTGACCCAGTATTTGGTGGCGCAGACACAGTCTGTAGTAGAACTGATCCAGTCTGTGGTTGTGCTGACCAGTGGCGGTCCAAACCCAGTCTGTGGCGGTCTTGACCCGGTCTGTGGTGGTGCTGACCCAGTCTATAGTAACACTGAACCAGTCTGTGGTGGTCCTGACCCAGCTGTAGTAGAACTGACCCAGTCTGTGGTGGTCCTCACTCGGTCTGTAGTGGAGCTGACCCAGTATGTGGTGGCGCAGACACAGTCTGTAGTAGAACTCAGTCTGTGGTGGTGCTGACACAGTCTGTAGTAGAACTGATCCAGTCTGTGGTTGCGCTGACCAACCAGTGGTGGTCCAAACCCAGTCTGTGGTGGTCTTGACCCGGTCTGTGGTGGTGCTGACCCAGTCTGTAGTAATATTGACCAAGTCTGTGGCAGTTCTTTCCCCTATCGTCCGTCCCACGCCGCCCCCTCGGTGGCATCATGTTATCTGACATCCACTTCGCTGCAGCAGGTTCCACATTATCTTTAGTAACTGGTGAAAGTGGACCAATTACCTGATCAGAGGCAGATGGCAGACAGATGGATCCGTTCCCCAGGAACCGGTCCACGGTGTCACTGCTTCATGTTTCTGTTTCGTGTACTTTGTGGTAACAAGAAAATGAGCCATGTTCTGACACCTACACTGACAAGATCCAATCTAGAACCTATTTAGGCAAAGCGTTGGTGTAAGGTGATGAAAGGAAGCAGGTTCCCTGCGGCGCTTCCTGAGCGTCAGCGTTTAGATCCAATAGATCTGACACCAATAAACATCCACAGGGAACGTTCGGACCTGGAACCGCTGTGGACAGTTGGAATCGGCACAAACGTGACTTTTCCCTTTTTACTGTATTGCAGCTTCTCAGAACCCTCTGAAACCAGCGGCTGAGTGTGAGGTTCTTTCCTAATAATTATTCTAGGTGAAAAAACTTGGAAAGTCTATAACTTTTCAATACAAACCAGATCCATGATCCATCATCAAGTGGACCTGATCTTAAAGCCATCACGTCACGCTGCTTCCGGTCCTGCAGGTCCGCGCTGGTCCGAGGACGCCGGCGCCGCTGGCGGCAGCGAGTCCGAGCGCTTCCTGCGGCTGAGGAGGTCCGGTTGGCAGCGCCGGTTGGAGACGCCAGGCAGCTTCTTAACGCTCCCAACAGGAAGCAGGACTCCTCCAGTTCTGGCCCGTTTGAAAGAGACGGCGCTGGTGAAGAGCCAGAGCCAAATGTGGCAGAGTGGGACTAAACCATGAATAAGGAGATGCGCCGTCGGAATCAGGCCGGGAAATTTAGAAAACTGACGATTTTACAAGACTGGCCAACGGATGTAAAAGAGTGTTCACAGGAAGCGGACGGAGGGACCGCACACATCTAGTTTCAGTGAGCGAGGGTTGGAAAATAGCTACTACAGCACACGGTGAAAGTTCAGTAAGTGATGGTGCGAAATGGAGCAACAATGATGCAGGGGCAGAAGATCCCCTGTTTGAAGCACGAAACATTAAAAAAGGCAATTTCACAGGAGCTATTCAACTCCAGATAAGGCAGGAGACTGTGAAATACCTTTTACCGTCGCGCTGACATTTTTCTGAAAGACATAAAGGCCAAGCAGTCAGACGGAGGCCGGTAAAAGCCCGGCAAAAAAATAAATGTCTTCCAGAGGAGACGGACGCCTCGGCCGCCGTGTGCAGTAAAATAATATCGCGATAAGAATAGCAAAGTTAGCCACGCCCCCATGTTTCACCACAACCACATCGCATCTCAGTAAAAGCCCATTTGTCCACATATTAATGCAGATTCTGTTCTGACAACGCGATAATATTCAAAAGCGGCGTTTGGAAATAGCGTCTGTGTCGCAGCGGCTGTCGAGAGCCGCGACAAAGGCTTTTATATTTTAATAAGTGATGTAATGGCAACATCATTAAGTCGGAAAAAAGGGTTTGGCTTTTTATGAGGCACTCAAAGCAAACGCAAGGAGGATCTGGGGAGCAGCAGACTGACAGACAGAGGGAGTGGGAGGGCAGAGCGGCCGTGAGCCAGAACAGACGCCGGCGCCGGCGCCGGCGCCAGCTCTGCAGCTCTGCACCCACAACACTTTTATTTGCCTGTTTCTCAAATCGTTAGTTAGGAAGCCAGTAAAAGGGAGTTATGACACAACAGCCTCGCTTTCACACTCATTTTCTCTCCTTTGCTGAGAGTCTCTTCTCTCCACGGCACCTTTAAACACACCTACTGTAACAGCGACGCCACAGCATCGCCGCAGCCAAACGACGGCAGCGCGGTTTGAAGCGGAGGATGAGAATGAATGAGCGGACGCTCAGGAGAGGACGAAGCGTCCATGTGTCGGGTTTGGACCAGGCGGAGGGAGCAGAATCAGGTGCCACAGCCTGAGACGAGGAGCCGGACGCTCCTGAGAGCAAAATACCTGTCAGCAGCAACCAGCAAAACTATTCAATACAGAAAGTGACCATGGAGCCCATCACCTGGAAGGCCTCACTGATCCTGGAGGAAACAGATAAACGGGCCTCGCGTCGGTCCAAACACCGACGCTGGAGCCGATACCGCAAACGCTGGCAGTTAATGAGCAACGGGTCCGAAGAAGAAGAACCAGAAACCAGAAAATAATGCCACAGCAGGAGGACGCTCGCTTCAGGCAAGCTGAGGGCAGGTCTGTCCAGAGGCAGCAGGACCAAACTAGAACCTGGGGTTCTACTGAGTCCAATGACTAAAGCACGGAGCATCTGTCCTGACTTCAGCCTGTGCAGCCTTTAACGTGAGCTGATTCCTGCTGCTTCGCTCGGTCACTGACGGGTGGAGCGGAGCAGAAGAAAGAAACTCATGTACATTTTCCTCCCTTTGTTTCTGTCCCCTGAGACGCTCGACGGTAGAACTAAGCCAAACGAAGAAGCGACAGAAAATGAGGCTGGTTCTCGTCTCCTCTGGGGAACCAGGACTTCACCACAAACTTCAGCTGCATCAATCTGACCAGTCACGCAGTCGGAGCTCGAAGGGTCTGCGTCGGTCCCATCCAGTGGTGTGACCCCCCCCCCCCAACACCAAGCACCCAGACACAAACACAACAAGAGTTGATTGCACGCATGTAGAGATCATCATGTGATGCAGAGGCTCCGCCCACATTCCATCGAGCCGCCGCTCTCATTGTCTTCCAATGGAGACGTGTTTCAGGCACCTTCAGCTCTGCGTCCACAGCATCTCTCCCACTCACTCAGCCTTCGTCGCAGCTTTTCATCTCGTCATCACCTCTTTACACCCACGTTCCTTAAAAGTCAGCGAACGCAGAGCCGCGTCCTGCGGTGAAGATGAAAACCTCCCTCACACCTGCTTCACGCTGAACTTATTTTATTGTTGCAGCCTTTTCGCTCCGATCTGTCAATTAACGTCACAATATCCTCCAGCCTGCGACGCGCTGTCCTTCCAGGCGCTCAGTGGAATTTAATTTAGCTTCGCTCATTGTGTCACACAAAGGTGCCGAGCAGTTAATTCCCAGAATGCATTTGTTCAGACTCATTCTCCGCGGCTTCTCCTGCCTGTCTGTCTCCCTTCAGCTCCAGCAGTTACAAACCCAAACTTTCTCTTTATTCCTTGACAGAAATTACATCAAACTACTACCAAGTTTTTCTATTTGTCCTTTATGTGATCAGTGCAGCGCGTGAGGCGTTTAGGGTCTCGTTTCTTGTGGGTAAAGATTAGAATCGATGGAGGAGCGGCAGGAAGCCTGAGGAACTACCTGAGGACGTGAACGTTTAACCTGCTTTCTTCACGTCTGCCTCACAGCGACCGCTGACTGACGCTCCACAACCTTTTTCTGCAGATTTACCAATTTAACAAACGTGCTGTTAAACCCAAATGGAAAAGCTGAAGCCAAATGTGGAGCTGGTGCAGAAACACTGAGCTTTGTGAGGGATCTAATGACAGAGCTGTCAGCGAGCACACGTCTGCACGCGGCCTTTCATGGAGGTTTGCTGTAGAGATGTCAACAATGCCTCTGTGTTCCGTGGCAGTAAAGGCAGCAGGTGCCGCTAATGTAGACTCTCCTCGCGCCGACATTAATATCCAGCTGATGGAACCACAGCGAGTCAATGCGTTGTGTAATGCTGGCGCTTGAGAGATGGGCTGTTGATTCTGTATGGTGTTTTCCTTTCGCCGGCTGGTGATTGTGTCATTACCGTATTTAGCTTAAAATGCGCAGGTCGTCACTGAACCTGCTCCACATTTTGTCTCCAGTGAAGACGCTGGAACTGAATTCATTCACTGCTTTCCTCAGAGTGAATGTGATGGAGACCTTTTACAGTCGCTGCGTCGCCTCATGTCATCGCGTGGCACCAGCTGCCCGAGACTCGTGACCTTTGACTCCGCAGTGACAGAATTCCTCGGGGATGAGACTGACCTCTGGTCTTTGCAACGTTCTACGTAATGAAGGCTAGTGTGTTGCCTTCAGGGACCGGCGCGGTTCTGTCTTCACCGGCGCCGTCTCTCTCGGGTTCACAATAACACTCATGGATCCGATTAGCCTGGTCCACCTCCATCTACGGCACCGGGCTCATTTCCCCGCTGGCCTTCCTCCCATCGATCGGACTCATCGCTGCCACGTGCGTCAGAGTTGGAATATTCCAATAGAACATCTCTGGCGAGACTCAGTGCCGGGTTAAGGTTAAGAAAATAGAAAAGGTCTGTGATGCTGAAGTGTTTACCTACTTTAAACAACATGACCTCTCTCACTTCGACCAAAGCTCATTGAAACTTAAGGCACAAATGAGCCCGTGGGTCTTTTATGCTTCACCTCTGGGCTGAAGCTGGAATAACCTTCTGCTGTCGATTCACGGCGCTAAGAGGTTTTTGGCATTTTGTCGTGAAAGCTGCTTCCTCCCTTACCTTTAAGAGATTGTTTTGTTATTCTGATCTAGTTCTGCTTTTCTCTGACCTTCTTCTTTTCCTGTCAGATGAAAAGCGAAAACACTTTGAGTAACAACTTTTTTCAAGCGCAGAATGTCAGTCCACATCAGTCGGTGTTTCGCATAGGTCATTCATCATCTGGAATCACACGAGGCATTCAGGGGCTTCAGGGTATTTCGGGGCAGTTGGAGGTGTTGCCCTGGGCTGAGGACGGACCTGTTGGAGGCCGTTACCCTGCAGATCTCTAACGTGGGGCTGATTCATCCAGCTGCACTCGCTCCTCAGACATTTCAGTTTTTCAATCACAGCTCGTGTCAGAAAGGATTCGAAGGCCGCCGCTGACCCGCAGGAACCGGTGTCGCCGCTGACGTCAGCGTGAGCGTAGGAGACAACAGCGGCCGGCTCTTCAGAAGCAGCTTTCTCCAGACGCGTACTACACACAGCTCCTGGAATGTGAGAAGCACCTGAACATCTAGAGCTGAGCCGTGCATCCGCTGTGATGGGACCCACACCTGCGTTGCCCAAATCTGATGTACATGAACTAATAAGGCCCCGTTCTGAAAGCGACCTGGGGCTAATTACAGCCATTTCACTCTGAGCCAAAGGACAGTAAAGCAATTAGGCTTGACCCAATTAGAGCCAAGTGTTGTGAAAGAGGGAGATAAATGATCCAGACGATATGCGGCTCCAGCTCCTGCCCTAAGCTGCACCACCTGTTACCGCGTGACGAGGCTCCACCCCTTCACGCCTCACACGCCGCGTACAGGCGTGTGGACAGCATCTTATCACGCGCAGCCGTTGACTTTTCTAGTCATCTTCATTCCACTGCAGGATGTGTATTTGGACCCTAAGGGCCTGAACACCTGCTGCATACTAATGTGGCCGGTCCTGTTAAACGCACTGGTATCGTCTTCAGTCTAAAGCCGAGCAGCCATGAATGCGTCATCAGCCTTTGAATGCAGAGACCACACAGGTTTAAGTGAAGAGCAAAGCCAAAGGCAGACGCTAACGCTAAGGTTTGCATCTCTCACAGTCTAAATAAACCACATAATCTGCTACTTACTGGAGTCGGCCCGTGTGATTTCATCCCCTAAAACCAGTGTGACATTTGAAAAGAGCCCGTTTCCACCAGTCGCCGCGTTGAGACTTGAGCGACTTCCTGCTCGGCACCGCTCCAGAAGCTGCCGCTTGCTTTTTTCTGCTCGTTTGTGTGAATATTTCAGCGTGTTGTCAATCTGCACTTCAGTGGGACTGCTGGATGTGGAGCCAGGCCTCCAGGGTCGAAGCACCTGCAGCAGGACGTCCGTAGCTGTGTTGCTGCATATAAATGTCAGCCATAAGCAACCATCAAACCTGCGTCGCGTCCAAGGAGACACTCCCGAGTCAGTTCAAAAGGCTCAGCAGAAGATTGTAGTTCCCACTGACACACTGTGCGTCTGCAGCCCGTGTTTTAAACCATTCCAGCATCGCGCTCCAGGCACTAATTCACCTTCACACATGATCCATGAACCCACCGGTCGGTGTTTGCTCCTATTAGAAATGATTTTTACCTTGATTTTCTCAGCAGGCATCAAGAAAAGGCAAATGTCAGCTCTGACATCTAAAAGGCAAGTTATTACACTTTGAGTCATGAAACCGTGTGTTTCAGAGAGCTCCAATTACATTTGAGCGCCGTGGTTGCCTCCATCAGTGGCAGAACCAGACCCACAATAACATCAGAGCGGGTCGTCGGTAATAGAAACCATGGCTTCAGAACCGCCTGCTCTGAGCAGCTCAGCAAATTTCACCCAAATGTTAGAGCAGAAGTAAAACTCGAGGGAGACGTGGACAGCGGAGACCTTTACACACTGATGAATCACTAATTAACACCGGCTTATTGCGCCATCGGTCTCATATCAGTCATCTTGAAAACAGCTAATTTCCCTCATTTGGAGCTGACGCGGGTTCTAGTCCGCATGGTGTTTAAATGCAGTGGCGCCACAGATTCTGATGTAGACGTTTGATCACTAGACCTTCACACACCTTATTACACGGCAGCAACAACCAGCTGTTCTCATGGAACATCTGCCTCTCAGGTCTGACATCATCCAGAGAATGAAGGTGTCCACAGGTCCGTGTCCGTCTGCTGCAGGTGCCACCAACCAGGACAATGTGCTGCTGATCGGACCCGCCTCTGCTTTGGCTCTGAGTCCCAGGACTCATCGTGAGCTACGGCTCAGGTCCGGTACTTTTACCTGAACTGGCTCCTAACTTTTCCTTCTGATATCACTGCAAACTGCTGTTTGTGTCCTAGTGATCCAGCCCCGTCATAAAGGGGATGATTAGCAACGCTGACCCGATCGCTTCCTCACCACCTGCTCCGGTCGAGCCCGCGGAGCCCGTGGACGTGAGGCGCTGGGATGGAACGGGCTCGACTGGACCTGCTGTTACTCAGGGTCCTTTGGGTCGCGGCGGCTCGGCCTGCGGCAGCACGGTTAATGGGAAAGCAGCAGGACTGCTGATCAAGCACACTGGTGGCGAGCACCAGCTACACTGGGCTACACACCCGGCTACACACCCGGCTACACACAGTACACTGGGCTACACATCACACAGATACACCTGCAGAGGGATGGAGCCGTATTACTGTCATCATTAAAGGAGGGAAGGCGCAGACACACACACACACGCACGCACAACACAGACATGCACGCACAACACACACACGCACACGCACGCACAAACACACAACACGGACACACACACTCACACACACACAGACATGCACACACACGTACTGTAAACACAGAAACAGAGACACACACATACACACACACACACACACAGAAACACAGACACACACACTCACACACACACAGAAACAGAGACACACACACACACAGAAACAGACACACACACACACACACACACACACACACACACAGATACACACAGAAACACAGACACACACATGCACGTACACACAACACGGACACGCACGCACACAACACAGACTCGCACACGCACGCACGAACACACGACACAGACACACACGCCTGCACACGCACAACACAGACACGCACGCACGAACACAAAATACATACACGCACGCACGACAGACACACACATGCACGCACGAATGCACAACACATACACACACTTTGAACTGTACAGTCAAATAGAGAGAACTTAAAACCTTTGATACTTGAAGGGAAAAGTTTTTGTGAGTGTTTTGCTGTTTTGTGTTTTATCTGTTTTCTCTCCATGACTGTGCAATTATGAGTGTGCAAATTCCACTTTATGTTAATGAAAAGCGAGCAGCGAAGCCTTTGAAATGGAAATGTATCTACAGTGGTAGCGAGGCTAAGTCGGCTGCAGGCTTCACAGACCTGGAGCAGGGGAGTGTTTCCTGTGTCCGATGGTGTAAGAGTCACTGACGCCTTGTTTCTCTGTGGTTCTGAGCATTAGCAGTAACAATGATATCCTCAGATCAAATGCGTTTTCTCTGGACCTGATTGAGCCTGTGTGGATGTGGATGTGTGGATGTGGATGTGTGGATGTGGATGTGGATGTGGATGTGTTGATGTGGATGTGTGGATGTGGATGTGTGGATGTGGATGTGTGGATGTGGATGTGTGGATGTGGATGTGTGGATGTGGATGTGTGGATGTGGGTTGTGGATGTGGATGTGGATGTGGTTGTGGATGTGGTTGTGGATGTGGATGTGTGGATGTGGTTGTGGATGTGGATGTGGATGTGGATGTGGTTGTGGATGTGGTTGCGTGGATGTGGTTGTGGATGTGGATGTGTGGATGTGGTTGTGGATGTGGATGTGGTTGTGGATGTGGTTGTGGATGTGGATGTGGATGTGTGGATGTGTGGATGTGGATGTGGATGTGTGGATGTGGATGTGTGGATGTGGATGTGGATGTGGATGTGGTTGCGTGGATGTGGTTGTGGATGTGGATGTGTGGACGTGGTTGTGGATGTGGATGTGGATGTGGTTGTGGATGTGGTTGTGGGATGTGGATGTGGATGTGTGGATGTGGATGTGGTTGCGTGGATGTGGATGTGGATGTGGATGTGTGGTTGTGGTTGTGGATGTGGTTGTGGATGTGGTTGTGGATGTGGTTGTGGATGTGGATGTGGATGTGGTTGTGGATGTGTTTGTGTGGATGTGGTTGTGGATGTGGTTGTGGATGTGGTTGTGTGGATGTGGATGTGGTTGTGTGGATGTGGTTGTGGATGTGGTTGTGGATGTGGTTGTGGATGTGGTTGTGGATGTGTGGATGTGGTTGTGGATGTGGTTGTGGATGTGGATGTGGATGTGGTTGTGGATGTGGATGTGGTTGTGGATGTGTTTGTGTGGATGTGGTTGTGGATGTGGTTGTGGATGTGGTTGTGTGGATGTGGATGTGGTTGTGTGGATGTGGTTGTGGATGTGGTTGTGGATGTGGATGTGGTTGTGGATGTGTGGATGTGGTTGTGGATGTGGATGTGGTTGTGGATGTGGTTGTGGATGTGTGGTTGTGGTTGTGGATGTGGATGTGGATGTGTGGATGTGGATGTGGATGTGGTTGTGGATGTGGATGTGGATGTGGATGTGGATGTGGATGTGGATGTGGTTGCGTGGATGTGGTTGTGGATGTGGTTGTGGATGTGGATGTGGATGTGCAGAGGACTGGGAGTTGCCTGCTGCAGTGAGGTGGAGGAGCTGTTGCTCCATCCTGGCTGCGCCGCCACCTCCTTCCTGGAGCGCGTCTGACATGTGGTCCCACATTTAGCCGTCCTCCTCACCGTGAGCACCGTGCATGAAGCCGCTGCAGCGGCGCGCTGGAACCCGGGCACGTCGCACCTCTGCCTGGTGCTGCTGTGGAAACAAGCTGCTGTTTGTAAGCGTGTCTGTTCGCACGTCGCTGGTGCTCCGGCGCTGAGCAGCTGCAGCGCGTGGCGGCTGCAGGACGACGAGGCTCTGGCAGCGGGTGGAGGTTAGGAGCAGCGCAGGGGAGGCGTCATCCACTGTTTGGACGTTTTACAACCACTGCTCTAAAACACGCTGTCACATTACAGGCGTTTACACAGTCGGACAGTGGAGAAATGTGAGACGGGTGAAATTAAAAGAGTAGAGGTCCAAACTGAAGCAAAGAAACAGTCACATGAAAGCAAAGCTGGACACAGACCAGAGCTGCATGTGGATGGACCCAGCGATGCGTCTATCATCATTATAGACCACTGCACCTCGAAAATGTAGTGGAAAATAAAAAATGCGCTTTGAACTTAGGACGGACACGTGTCAGAGACGATCGGGCAAATGTTGGCTACTTTCTAAGAGCTGCGTTCAGTTCAACCTCCTCCTCCAGCGCCGCCGCTGCCGCCGCCGCCTCGCTCGCTCAGTGTGTGTGTCTCACTGGTGGGGGTTCATTGCACACCGACCCACCCAGAGTTGCTTCGCTCATGGAAAAATCCAGCTGCCGTATCATCAATTAGGTCCACAGCGAGCGCCCGTCCCTGAACACACCGCCAGTAATAACAATATACATTAAGAAGGGTCTGTCTGGGAGCGGCGCTGCCCGGCTCAGTGGCATTAGCATTAGCATCGTTGGGAGGGCTCGGTTCCACGGAGCGGACCCTGCACCCGGCAGATAAGCCGCTCACCTCCTCACATGCTAATATTCCTGAAGCATCCGCCAGCCTGGGGAGAGGGGGTATTAAAATATCCCTACAATTACCAGCAGTGTAAAGCATGCACAGGGGGGTGCTTCACAGCACAAACACATTTTTTAAAGCGTGTCTGCATACACACCCGCTCCCCCGAACACCATTACTCTGGATAATGACTGAATCGATTGGAGTGAAGGGGGCTGTGTCTCTGTCTTCATAGAGCTTATTACTGTGGTTGATGCAGAGCTGGAGGCTCCTACAGCTGTGGCATCACATCTTCATTAGCTCATCTGGATCCAGGAAAGGATCCATAACATGTTGTTAATTATTTGGCTGATCACTGGGCCTTAATTATACACATGCCTTATTAATACTTTTTACTGCAGTCGGTGAAGTGGAGTAGAAACCTCAGCTCTGCTCATGACTGATTTATTGTTTCACCTCATCACTACCAGGTTCCACACTGATCATCATCTGCCTCTGTTAATGGCATCGAGGGCCAGCGATCCTTCTCTCCCTCACTCTGCTTCTCACTTCTGCATGACTCCAGCTTCCAGTATTTACCCATCTTATCTGACATGACTAAGCTTTGTTTTTATCATTACAGCCAGAAATAACAGCTCAAACTGACCTGATCTCCAGATCTGAAACAACAATAAGGACAATATCCGCCTTTGATATTTATCATTGTGACGAACATCTGTCCTAATCCAAACCCACCTCGGTTCAGACCTTTTAATAGGCCTCAAAGTGCTCGCTGCACTTCATCCTTATTAATAGTGACCTCAGCAAAGGACGTCACTCATCTCACCTTTCATTGCATCTGCATTATAAATCTCTGCTGTGTTCAAGGTCAGGAGGTTTTTTGTCCTTGTGTGATTCAGACGACTGGAAACAGACAAATAGGAAAATCCGGCCTCTATGAAGAGTGAAGCCACGAGGTTTCTTAGAGCCTCTAAATGACACTTCACGCAGCCAAGTTCTGTCTGACATGAATCACTGTTCTCGTATGTGGCCTCGCACGCGTGACTCAAGGAGCGCAGCTGTTGTGGGTTCGGCGTCGCTGGCGCCGCAGTGGGACGACACCGTGGGTGAGCCACTACCTGCAGCTCCCACCGAGCTAGAAGGTGACTCCATGCCTGGAGCCGTGACGCGGACGGGAACAAGCTCATGAACGAAACCAAGGCAAATCAGTTCCACCGCAGCCGCTGAGCCGATGGGGTCCTCGCGTGATCAGACTGGGCATCAAACAGCTGCAGAGATGAACACATCCAGAGTCACGGCAGATCCAAACAACACTTACGCTAATTACCATTTGTTGGTCCATGGCAAAATGTTGTTTTACTGTGAAGCTCATTCTAACACAGAAGCTTCCTGTCAGTTTTTACTCAGACTCTAATTAAATGGCAGCGGTGGGAGAGTGTGTAAAATTAGCCTGTGTGAGCGTTTTAAAGCCTTTGAACAAAGCGGAAAAAAGGTGCAATTCTTTTTCTCCCTGCAATAAAATTATTTTCCATTTATGATGTGAAACAGATTGAATGATGTCATCTCATTACTCCAGGTATTAGCAGCATAACCAGCAGTAGAGGTATTTAATATTTCTTCTTTACATTGGAGATGATCGTCTGTGCATTTAACGAAGTAAGTTCATTTTCATCTTCATTAATGTCTGAATGTTTAACGGTGGATTTGAGAGAATGTTAATATTGCAGCAGTGTTTTCACACCTTCACTGAGTATTAATATCTGGAAGCAGACGATGAACTCTGTCACCTCTGCAGCAACAAACCCATCTGAAAACTGGGATTTAAGATGCTAAATTGAAACCACATATTTCACCACAACAACTTTGCAGGCATTTGTTTCCCTCCTCGTCGTCTCCCACGCATGGCTTTGATGCCTGGGTTTGGATCCAGCGTCGGTTCCATGTGGCTGCAGACGCATCCTGCTGTGGTCAGATAGGGGCGCTGGGATCACGCGTGGCCTCGAGGGAGCTTAATGTGGGTCTGTGACTTGGTCCTTTCTGCTCCTGTCAAATGTGCAAACTCCACTGAGGAGGTGAATGTGAGACGAGGCCACAGCCGCCGTGTCCAAATGCACAGCGTGTGGCGTTAAAACAAGTTTCTGCAAATGACATTCTCTGTAGTAGGTACAACAATGGCAGGCGTCCTGCCAGCGCTGAGGTGAGCGAACACGCAGCCTCCAACGTGACGAAGAGAAACAGGATGCGTTGTAGCTCAACACAGGTCGAAACAGGAAGCGGCCGAAGCAGTGAATCTGGCACCAGGACACTCTGGTTTAAGATGAAGCAAGATTGATGTTTTAGTGTCATATAAAACATATGCAGCTGATGAAAAAACCCAGATCAACATCCCAATTACTGCTTTATTAACATCACGTTAATAGAAAGAAAATTATTTGCAATGTCATTTGAACTTTTGGGGATTCGAACAAACAAACAGGTGTAAAAGGCCATTTCTTTAGTCTGGTTAATGAACATAACGTTCCGATATGTTTGTTTGTCCGTCACCTTGAGCCTCAGACTAATCTTGTCTGTGTGTTGACTGGTTCAGGAGTCTTATTGCAGAGGCATGAATCCATAGGAGCATGTTCAAATAGAGCTACAGCTGGAGTCGAGTCAACAGCAGCGAGTGCTGAGGCCGGAGGCGCCGCCAGGTGAACGAACAGGAAGTGCTTTGTCCTCCGTGCGCTGCGTGTGCGCCTCCGCAGGAGCGCTGTCTGAACTTCAAACGGCGCCGCGGCGATGATGATGGGATGATCCTGAGCCGCCAACCGGTCCAGGAATCATCAAAGGCGCGAATCCTCCGCCGCGTGACGGGAACGCGGCCGCACACGTCGTTTGTGCGTACGAGCAAACGGCGTTCGACGCCTTCGTTAGCGGGCGCTCGTTACAGCGCAGGCGTTCGTTACAGCGCAGGCGCTGACGGCGATGGACGCGTCGTCATGGCTACAGCTCCTCATCCTCAGGACGTCCGTCCCAGCAGGAAGCGCCGAGTCCGTCCTGCGTTGTTCCACGGAACCAACATCCTGATGAGTCTGTGTCGCTTCCTGTCCCCGTATTCAGGGTCAAGAACAAGTTGTGTAGTTGCAAGTTAAATCGTATCATTTGTGACAGAAGAACGTATAAATGTGCTATGATTCGGTCCAGTGGTTCCAGTTCTGCTTTCTCTAACAGCAAACGTCCCTATCGCAGCTGTAACGGCTCCACGTCGACCGACTGCGCAGCTTCACAACTGTCTGTGTGTTTGTGGCAGCGCGGCCTCTCTCCCCAAAAACCACCTTTTTCACCTGTTGTGAAGGAGGCTCATCTACGTGCAGTCACTTCCATCTCCTCTGCCTCTGAACCTGGTCCTGCAGTTCCTGCTTCCACTGTGGGACCTTGTGTGAGGTTTTTACAGGACGCCATCGTTGCTGCTGAACCATCTGCTTGTGTTTGGAATGAGATCTGTTCACCTGGGAATCCAGCAGATCCTCCCAGTACGACCTGTCACCTTTTCACGCTGTCAATAAAACTGCCCTCAGCAGCAGCTCCATAGTATTTGGTCATCTTAAGTTCAGCATGGGGGCGGCACGGTGGTGCGGTGGGTAGCACTGTCGCCTCACAGCAAGAAGGTTCTGGGTTCGATTCCCGGAGGCGGCCCTGGTGCCTTTCTGTGTGGAGTTTGCACGTTCTCCCCGTGTTCGCGTGGGTTCTCTCCGGGTTCTCCGGCTTCCTCCCACAGTCCAAAGACGTGCATTAGGTTGATTGGCTTCTCTCCATTGCCCGTAGGTGTGAGTGTGTGAGTGAATGGTTGTGTGTCTATGTGTTGCCCTGCGATGGACTGGCGACCCGTCCAGGGTGTACCCTGCCTCTCGCCCGTAGCCAGCTGGGATAGGCTCCAGCACCCCGTGACCCCGCACTAGGGAGTAAGCGGACAAGAAAATGGATGGATGGATGGAAGTTCAGCATGCAGTGAGCGAAGCACAGGTTTGAAGGAGGCAACGGAGCTGAAGGCTAATGAACCGGGCCTCTGGCTTCCTCAGCTCCACCAGCCGCCGTGCCCGCTCTCATCACTGTTAATGAACACGAGGCACCGCACAGACATCTGTCTTGGCATGGTCTTCAAAACCTGTGAGGTCAGACCTGTCCATCGCCGTGGCAACCCACCCTGTGGTGCGGCCCCTCCTTCTACAGCCTTCCTTCACATCTGCGTCGTTCACCCCTTCACGGCCGGGTGACTCCCCCAACACACACACACACACACACACACACACACACACACACACACACACACACACACACACACACACACACACACACACACACACACACACACACACTCATATGAATGCTCTTATCTCGCTCCCTCCAGTTTGTCTCAGTGAAAGCTTCTGATCTCAGAACACTCAGGACCTGACTCAGTCTGTGTACATCAAGTTCTTATTGTTACCAAGAAATCTAATCATTTTGGAGACTGTTGACAGGAAAATTGCCACCTTGAGCGCCACACACAGACATACTCATGCTCCCACATTTTCTTCTGCACCCACCTCCTCCACAGCTCTCTCACTCCCTCCATTCTCCTCTGCTCTCTCCTCAGCTATTCAGTTAATATTTTTAATAAAGGCTTATCAAGGAACAGACAGTGCTACTGTAATGTAGCCCACTCATGTCTCCCATTAATATGTTGGAGTTTTTCAAGGTCAAATGACTCAGCCAGCTGACAAACTGACAAACACCAGCTTGCTGAAAGGCAACCATGACAACCAAACACCTATCATTATGTCCCATAACCTCTAAATAGAATCTCATTTACACTCCGTTGGCAGCTGATTAGCTGAAACACGTAGCCAGCGCTGCCGCGGCCTAATGCAGCGCTCCTGCACTGAATGCCTCCTGATTGATGTGTCTACTCTACTTTCTACCCAATAAACTGCAAATGGAAGCAACTTTCCACCAGTGTGATTTTGCACATTCAGGAGAAACGTTGGTCATCATACAGTAGTTGTTAACGCGTTCATTCCACCACTACTGTGCCTTTAAATAAAGTTACAGGACACTGGATCAGTCCTTTATACTCCGTATTCATGGTGCAGTGCTCTGCTTCCTTCCCTTCAGCCTTCCTGCCGCCGTCTGCTAAGCGGACCCGTGGCTGCAGCGCTGCAGTAGCTGCTGTGGCCCGGTCTTCCTCAGTGACCCAGCAGGTCACAGTCTGCACCACGAGCAACATCTAGAACAGTCACAACAGAATGAGCCTCTGCTCCCGGTGACAAATGCAGACGGGTCGCAGCTGCAGTGCTGCTCGGGGCTCAGTCGGGTCGAGCCGGTGCCACGTGCCCTGTTCCCTCCTGACCGATGGCTGCAGACTGAGCTGGTTCAGACCATAGCGTCTCAAGCTGCACACATGCATTTAATACCAGAAGAATGGGATTGTGAAATATCAAACTGAATCATTCTTGATTAAAATAAAACACAGTAAAAAAACAGCCTGTCGCGAAGGGATGTCTGCGTTTAGTCTGTGCATCTTTCTTGAACCACGGAGAATGTGGAGGAGCCTGACAGATGATTTAGAGGCTGGAGTAAATGAAGTGCAGCACTAATGGTCCTTCTCACCACGACTCTAATGGACAGACCCACAGAGCGGTCTGACACATGCAGGAGGTGGGACGGGAGGCTCATGGACGAGACAGAACAACGAGGAGGTGGATGTGACTGCACTGGTCTGCAGCAGAACCGGAACCTCGCTCCCGTGGTTCTGCCCGTTTTTCCTAGTGACCTGGTTGGTGCCCAGCGGAGAGGCCGTTAATGCTGGGTGTGGATTTAATTAAAGTGTGTCTTACCTTCGGCTGTTTGTGCTTTGTCCAGATGCATTTAACAGCGATTATGAATGAAGCTCTGACCGGATCCTGATGGGACGAGGTCAGAACTGTACATGCACACAGTGGAAACCTGCAACTCGTCAACACGAGGGAGAATTAGTTGCTTTTAGCAGTTCCAGGTACTTAAATGGACCCAGCTGTGTGAACCACAGTCCTGAGTAACAACCTGAACGCACATAATGTCAAATTGCGCTGCAGCAGAATGTTGTAATGCAGCACGTGGTCTGAGCTGCGACTAATCATGCGCCGTGTGTGTCCACAGCCCTGTTTTCAGTCCAACAGGAGCGGATTCTGTGGAAGTTCTGCTTCCTCCATCACCCCTGAGGCTGTCGGACCGTTTGGCTCGTGCTAATTACCATTTAAGCGGCGCCTCTGCTGCTGGTGTTGATCTCATCAGAGGATGTTGGAGTGTGTGTGTGGACCATGACCCACCTCCAACTCTGGGAGTCTGATTTTCATTCCTGTTCTATTTCTACAGAGCATTTATTGAATTCTCCCTAAGAGCGTGGACCTCGACAGTATTAACTTGTACATGAAGGGTAAGAGAAGCCGTTCCTCCGCATCCTCGCATCCCTGCTCGTCTGACACTGCAACAGGAAGGAGATAAGAGACCAAAAGACCAAACAAGATGTCGCTGGGACAGATCACTGTGATGAGGAGTTCACATCCTGTAGAAACCGTGGCTCTTTGCATCCTTCATGCAGCAGCAGTGGATCAGCGGCGCTGAATTAAAATGACGTGATGCAGATTTGGTTTTAGTTAAACTGCATTTAATGTGTGTGGCTGCGATAAGCTGCTGTGCTCTGGGCCAGTGGATTCCAGCAGACACCACAGTATCTGTAAATAATTAACGGAGCGGAACAAGAACTTAGTAATCAAAATATTCTGTATTTATTTTGAAGGACAAACCTGACGCTCTATTATTATTTAAAGAGATGAGCTGAAAAGCTGCAACCTGCAACATGTGAGTGTTTGCTCATGTGTGAACGTGTGAGGGGCTATTCTTCTGTGTACGCGCTAACAAGTTTAGTAGTGATGAATTATGCATCCGGCCGATGCTGTGCTGCTTATTAGCAGGGTTCTGGTTCAGGCTGTGGTCCTTAAAGGCTCAGCATAAACAAACGGTGGATGGGAACAGGCAGTCGCTGAACAGCTCCACTGTCAGGGAGACGAGCGGTCTCTCGCGTCCCTTCGCTGGATGCGACCGTGTCCTGCACACATTGATCCATTCGTCTTTGTTTGCCCGTTTCATCTCCTGCTTCCGTCAGACGCAGCCCAGAGGACGAGCGGCGCTGCTCAGCATCAGCGAGCGTCGAGCCTCAGTCTGAGTTGACGTGTGTCCGTGTGTCATTTCCAACGCCGGCAGCGTCGCGTCTGCACAGAATGAGACGTGTTGATCTTCCCAGCGTTCCTCTTTTTCCACCTTGTCGCGACCTCTGACCTGTGGTACAGTGCAGATACACAGGCATCCACACATCAAGGCCGCGGCCGACGCCCTTCTTCCCGTTGAGAGCGCTCGTCTTCTTCTCTCGTTGGAGGCTGCTCTGTTTCCTGCGTCCTTGTCTCCGTAGTGAGGATATGTTCAAGCTTGACAGCTTTCGCTCTGCGCCGGTGTAAAAACGCGAGCGCCAGGGGAAACGTGCAGATCTGAAGGGAAGGACACAGTGTAGTGAGACTGAGCGCTGAGAGCACTCGCAGCAGTTTATCCCCAGCAAACAGATCGTCAGAGCACTCAACGCGGATGCCAACATCTCAGACCACATTCACCGCTGCCAGTTGGAGCCTCGCACCCCAGTCTCAATCCAGGGGCCTTGAGATTCTTAGAAATAGAACTTGTAACACTTACATAAAGCTGCAGATCTGACGTGTTCCAGTTTCACCAATTGGGCATTAAAACTCTGAGACACGCTATTGTTTCGGCTTTTAAAGCAAAATAGACAGAAAACTGACAGACGCAGGTGCTGCAGGTGAGACAATTAGAAATGTGACTTTGTGGTGGAACGTTTGTCTCAGGAGCAGCTCATTGCATGGGAGTGAACGCATGCACCAACAGAAACAACAGCTACAACAGAAACTACAGTAAAACTAAAACCTGGCGCTGATTCTCCACTCATCAGTGAAAGTGATGCAGATCAAGCATGGAGTCGATCAAGGACCAATGAATCTATGGTGCAGAGACTCATGAACCTCAACCAGACAAAACGCTGCTCCACGTGGTTGAATCTCTTAAAGGCGTTTGTTTATTTTGGCCCTTTTTGTGCGTCTGTGTTTGTCTTTCCTGAACAGACACATCCTGTACATAAGTAACACTTATAAGTAACACGGACAAACACAGCTGTTGTGCTACAGATTAAGTGGACGGAACAGCTTCTCACCCAGCTCCAGCAAACACTTTGTTAGAAGAACGTTTCCCCGCGTGGCGCTGGAGCATCGTGAGGAGAACCGTGAGCAGAACCGTGAGCGGCGCCGTGAGCAGAACCATGAGCAGAACCGTGAGCAGCGCCGTGAGCAGAACCATGAGCAGAACCGTGAGCAGAACCATGAGCAGAACCGTGAGCAGAACCATGAGGAGCACCATGCGCGGAACTGTGAGCAGAACCGTGAGCGGCGCTGTGAGCAGAACCACGAGCAGAACCATGCGCGGAACTGTGAGCAGAACCGTGAGCGGCGCTGTGAGCAGAACCATGAGCAGAACCGTGAGCAGAACCATGAGCAGAACCGTGAGCAGAACCATGAGGAGCACCATGCGCGGAACTGTGAGCAGAACCGTGAGCGGCGCTGTGAGCAGAACCACGAGCAGAACCATGCGCGGAACTGTGAGCAGAACCGTGAGCGGCGCTGTGAGCAGAACCATGAGCAGAACCATGAGCGGAACCGTGAGCAGAACCGTGAGCGACGCCGTGAGCAGAACCGTGAGTGGAACCGTGAGCGACACCGTGTGCAGCACCTGGCCAAGGTGAGAGCAGAGTCTGTATTTATAGTGCAGCACGCATAACCTCAAGGTGAACTAGCTGCTAATGACACCATCTCTGCACTCTCCACACGACTATAAAACCACCATGTGTCCAGAATCCAGGATGCTGCCAAGTCTCCATCTCCCAGAGACACATTCCACCTGAGCAGAGCTTCTTCTTCTTTATCACACGTCCCCCGTTCGCCGCGTTGTCCAATCACGTCACGCTAACAGATGCTTTTAGACCTCAGCGCTGAGACGCAGGCCCGGAGGATTCAGGATGCAACCACGCAGACTTATTGAGAAGATGGAGTCACATAAAGTGGACAGATGAGCGGCCATCAAGCGTGCAACCAGAGCATAAAACAGATCCAGTGCCTGATAGGACACAGGCGTTAAAGCGTGTGTGTGTGTGTGTGTGTGTGTGTGTGTGTGTGAGGCCTAACGGATACTGATGCTTGTTGAAATCATCCAGTAGTGACATCATGAAGATAAAGGAGGACTGGTCGTCATGGAGCTACGATTAAGGTTAAACAACTGATCAATAATCAGATTTCATGACTGTGTTTTTACTGTGAAAGAAATCACAGTATGCAGTATTATATACTGTAATAGCAGTTTATTTGTCATCTTATTTACAGTAAATTTAATTAGGATGTAATTTAAATTCCCCTGAAAAGGCTCCTGTTGATTGAATGGAACCGCGGCTGAGTCACTCTGCTCGGCTCCTCCCTCTCATCCACACACAGCAGGAGGCGGGCGGCGTCTAACGCCATCACGCCGGCTTCTATCTGACTCTCAGTCCATCGCTGTGGTCACATTACGCCGGCCGAAGCCTCGGTCCAGAGCCTGATGGGGATCTGGGCTGCAGGGGTCACACCAGTCCATCCACCTGGTTGTGATTCCACTCCACAGTCGTCAAAGTCACGAAGCGGCAAAGAAAATTGCAACTTAATGTTCTTTCTGGTATAGAAACAAACTAATCAGCTTTGGAAGAGCAATTACTGGAAGTAATCAAAGTGAAGAATAGAGCAACTGAAGTCTGGAAAGCAAACATTCTGCCTCCAGCAGGCGTTAAAGTCGCAGACATGTCTGATGACAGCGGACGCCTCTAAACCTCACACCAGGACCTTCACAGACACAAAAGGCCTTTTACAAGTGTTCAGTTATGCAACAACACAACAACAACCTAAATGATTGAGTAATTAAAGAGTATTTGCTGGTGAAAAAAAAAACCTAAACAATACTCACACTCACTCAGGAATATTTAGACAAAGATCATGTCTCAAGTTCCCATTTTTCTATTTGCATATTGTGTTTGTGAGGATCTGAGCGCAGGTGGAAGGAGGTCTGTTACTCAGACGTGTGGAGCTGCTCCGTCGACATCATCACCAAACAGATGATGGGTCCGAGAACCCGGCTTCGGTCGCTGCGACTGCTGTTTGTTCACATATTATTCATGTAGGTTTAAATTCAAGGCTTAACAAAGCGTGTCCTCCCTCCCACACGACCTCAACAGCAACAGCGCACGTCCTTCCCTCACACAACTGCACCATTAGGAGTAAAAGCATCTGCAGCATCTCAGCCGTCGTAAACTCGCCGCCGCCTCTCGTCCGAGTCCTGACTTCTACAGTCCAGCGAGAGAAGATAGAAATGGCTTTTTATGCCCCCCCCCCACACACACACATACACGGACACGCAAACACACACAGACACACACACACACACACACAGCAGATCTAATTCTGTGAGAGTGCAAAGAACCACCGCGGCTGCCAAAGGAGCAAACACAAAAATTTGAGTGACTTGATAAAAGCCAGATAGCGAAACGTAATGAGAGAGGAATTTTATTAAATTGGAGGCATTTTCAGGCAAATGGAGACGGAAAACAACAAACCCATTCTTATCATCCAACCCCATCAAAAGAAAGAGCTCTCCCTGCTTCAGCGGCTGATTTGCTGCGTGCATTGCCACTCAGTTTCTAAACACAACTAAAACGGTGATAAGAGGCAGGCAATTACAATCCCTGCATTTTCCCCAAAGACACACAAGCTCACGCACTAAAAGAAATGTGTGCAGCTTCTACCACATGGCTGCGAGTCGGGAGACGCTGTGTGGGACTAAACGCTCATATTTGGGTTTATGGATTGCTTGAGTTTTGATAAGAGCAGAATTAGAACGGCAGGAGTGAAAGGTGTGTGTGTGTGTGTGTGTGTGTGTGTGTGTGTGTGTGTGTGTGTGTGTGTGTGTGTGTGTCTTGTCTCTACGGCAACACTAGCAGAGCAGAGTGACAATGAAGGGGAGAGAAAGGGAGCGTGATTGAGCAGGGCTCTGTCGGCTGCAGACGTGAGCTGGGCCTGGATGGAAGCAAAGTCAGAGTCACCCTGGACCCTCCCCCCACTGCACACTGTGTGTGTGTGTGTGTGTGTGTGTGTGTGTGTGTGTGTGTGTGTGTGTGTGTGTGTGTGTGTGGCCACACAGAACACACCACAACAACCAGCTCATTAGTAAACATAATCTTTGTCCTAGAGAAGTCTCCAAACTCTCCTGCCAGATGTGAAGCACCCTGAATCGTCCCATCACCATCACTGCTCGTGCTAGAAATCTGTGCAGTGCAGCTGCAGGATCACTGCATCAGTACCTGTACTATTACTTTGTGTTTTGGTCACTGACTGTCACCCAGGTTTCAATCCATTCATGTTGCAATAACGTATAAGTTTGAGTCGTCTCGAGAGAAGAAATGCAAACACATGATGATGCAACAGGACGAGAAGACGAAGCAACAACTGCACCTTTCATGTCTGTAAGGAGCCGACGTGAGTCGCTAATACACGCGGAGGAAGCGTGGCCAATGTTAAGAGACGGAGCCCTGCTGCTGTCGCTGCAATGGAGGACGCGTGATGAGGACGTGGAGACGGGACACGAGCCAGAGGAAACGGGACGCGACAAAACCCAGGGTTCTACTACACAACAGCATCCGACCACCACAACCACCAAGGATCCAGTAATAACACACGCACACAGGGACAGGGACACGTAAACACACACACACAGACACGCAAACACACACACACACACAGACACGCACTCGCACACACGGACACGCAAACACACACACACACACACACACACACAGACACGCACTCGCACACACGGACACGCAAACACACACACACACACACACACACAGACACGCACTCGCACACACGGACACGCAAACACACACACACACACACACAGACACGCACTCGCGCACACACACACACACACACACACACACACACACACACACACACACACACACACACACAGACTGTAGCTCCCAAACCCAAGGCCAGGAGTTGTGTCTCTGTCTGTTGAGACGTAGCGCTCCTTCCTCTCTGATGTCAGACACCAGTGATGCAGGTGTGAGAATGTGAACATCTCCACACACGCGGCGACAGGGAGGAGAGGGTGCATCAGTCTGATTGAGCCACACAGACGCTCCACCGTAGTCGGACAGAGGGGTTAAAAGGCAGAGGCAGCTTGAGGATCGCGGGCTCTTTCGCACATCCACACAAACAGCAGAAAACCTTTGAATGTTTGCGTCATGTGTAATTTGACACCGAGGTGCAGCAACGAGGCCGACGCAGCGGTTTGTCTGACGGAGAGGACGCAGCCGTGGCCTGTGGGTGTCCAGATGCAGGCAGACGGCTGGACGCATGTGGCCTCGTTTCTGCCCCGCTCTTCTTCTCTGTTCGCAGCAGCTCCGCCGCTTCCTGTCTCCTCCATCTCTTTTTGCTGAGTTCCCTTGTTGCCATGTGGGCGCAGTGTGAGATGTGTGTGTTTGTCTCCTTCGGCAATATGTTTCCCAGACCGAGGAGGAAACGGGAGCCGGGCGTCGCACACCTACAGCACAATCCGGGAGTTTTGGTGTTGTGTTCGAACGGGAGCAGGGACACGCGTGCGCGGACGTGCACTAATCACAGTCTGCTCGTGCTAAAGACGCCTACGCATTGAGATTGATACAGACTCAGGTTTGAAGGAGGATAGAAAGTGAGGAGTCGCGAGGAAGCTGCCGACACGCAGATCTCAGATCTGTGATGCAAGCGGCTCTTTAGGAGGATTCCAGGCGACACTGCACATGTCATGCTGTTGCCATGTGCACGGGTAACACAGCTCACAGCTAACGACGTGTCACATACAGGAGGACGTGTGAATCTGCAGAACAGGATTATTTCTAGCTGTGAAAACCCAGTCTAGTTACACCAGATTATTGGCCAAACGTTTAAAAACCCGTTACAGAACGATACAGCACAAAGGGGTCGTGAAGCGTTATTCATCCTAAAACAGTGAAAGGCAAACTGAGGTGAAACCTCCTGTGACCACGCGGACTGCAAAGACCACCAAGGAGTGGAGCTAAACACAGGCCCCGTCTGAGGGCGAGTGGGAGGAGCTGAGAGAAGGACGAGGACGTGCTCATGTGAAGCAGAGTGTGTGGAGACGTCACCAGGAAGCGTGGAAGCTCCACTTGCTGCCAAAGGAGGCTTCTGAACCGGGTGTTGTTGTCGTGACAACACTATGTTCTACTCTACTCGCTTCGCATGAAGCTCCACATGTTCTGCTTTGTGCGACTCCAGTGTCACCAGTGACTCCCAGTTTGCCGACGCTTCACTTTGCTCCACTTTCCTGTTTTCTCAAATCGCACTTTCCTAAGCTTCACATTTAAAAATAAATCTCAGACTAAACAATAAATAATTCCCGGTTCCGTGTACGGATGACGACCTTGACCTTGGTCAGAGCAGACAAACTGGGTCCTGGTGTTTGTTGTCAGTGTTCCTTTCGTGGTGCGTGATTAAACCTAACGTGATCTTAAAGCGCCACGCGCTCACAGCGCTTTAATTACTCGTCCTGTTCTGTCCGACTTCCTCCTTAATGAATTCCTTCGTGCGACTCCTGCTCAGACATGAAATATTCGGTGTGTGGCCTACAGAGTATGTAGTTATAAATCATGGTAATTGCGTCGGCCACAAATAGATTCATGTGCGACTTATTAAAGACCTTCACAAATGAAAGTGCTGCATAATCGTGGGCTGAACAGTCATTAAGCGTTTTAGCACATTCCCATGAACAAGCTTGAGCCTGTAGCTGAAGAGATCCGCGTACTGGACTTTCATGTTTGTTACATGAGAATTAAAGGAGGTTCTGCCTCGGCCTGCGAGACGTCAGCTTTCAGATTTTATTCTCCCCTTTCTCTGTTTTCTCTCTCAAACTGTAAGAGACAAACACGTTATGAACCTTTTTCATTCCGTTTAATTGTATCAACACAAAGTGAATCTCTCATGGTCCAGTTTGTGCCTCTCCAGCTGCTCGCGGTGCATCTGGTGGTGGGTGTCTGAATCTGGACCTACAGTATGAGCAGAACAAACCTCTTCTGTTTCTAGCAACGACGCTGCCAACAATAACAATGTTCCACGTTGGAGCCACGAAGGCGGAACCTTCAGTCCATGTTCTGGATCTCTCACTAATACATGTGTTGTTATTGTTGCTGGTTCTGGCTCCTGTGTGGTTTAAAAGTCAGAAACTGAAATAATAATAATAGAGTGCAACACTGTGAAATGCTTCTTGTGCAGTAATTTGGCCACTGTATCAGGAAACGTGACAGCTGCATGCAGAACGACGAGAGACATTTAGGTTCATCTGCTGTGTGAAACTGAAGCTTACGTCTCCACGTGCTTGAAGATCTCAGGTCAAGACCAATAACTTACAGTAATTGAGTGGCAGAGGCAATAAAGGCAGACGAGCTACTGAGCACATTTAATACATTAACCAATAAGCTTTTATTTTAAATATTCTCTGGCAGGCGTTCAATGTCAGCGGTGGGCGGCTGCCAACGAGCAGAGCAGCTCCGCCGCAGACCACTATATACACCATAACCTGCCTTCAAGGTTTAAACAGAAATGACTTTGTACTGGTCAAAACCAATGATTTGCTATTGATTGGCTCCAGCAGTTTCAATTAAAGCGCGGCCACGTTTATCTCTACTCCATTTCCTCCTAAGTGTCCTGAACTGTGGGTGAAATTGTTCAACATTTTGCATGTGGGCCTTTTCATTTTCTCTTTCTGCACCAGTGAGGAGATAACGCTGAATGCACTTATGTTAATGAGACAAGTGAACTGGAGAATGAGTTAACCGGCCTCCGGCAGCACGGCTATCGATGGAGGGTCAACTGTGGCTCGTGGGCTGGAAGGAGAGTCGCCGCCTCACATTCGATCCAGTGGCGCCGGCGTCTCAGCATATTTGTGTGTTTCTGTTCCCTCGAATCCAAGGCTCAGAACCAACAGTAAGGGACCGCCTGCTGCAGCTGCCAGACGGACCACACGGCCTCTGAGGCCGACGAGACACATCCGTTCACCAGGAAACTTCACATGTACTGTACTAGTAGAAGCCAGACCCGCTAACGGGTGGAGCCAATGCACCGACCCAAACAATGGACAGAGAACAGGAGGTTTAACAGCTCAACAGATAAGAAATACGGACAAAACTAAAGGTGGAACATGCCAACTGATAAAGAACACTGCTTAAATACCAACACTAAACACTTGGACTCCACGTTAACATAACAGCAGGACATGACATCAACCAGACCATCTGAACATGTTCATATGAGTAGGGCTGTAACTCACTCACGAATATTTTCATAATCGATTAATCTGTTGATTATTTTATAAATAAAAAAAAAATATATATATATATATATATATATATATATATATATATATATATATATAGCTCGCTGGATAGCTCAATCGGTCCTTGGGCAAGACCCTTCAAGCTACCGCCTACCTCATATCATGAGAGACAATGAACCACATGAGATACCGGCTCAGACGTCGCCCGGTCTAACAAGGTCACTACTCAAGTAACCCTAGTCAGAGGGGTTACATGCAAAGAATGTGCGGTGAATGGGAACGGAGAAACCCACATTCAAGGCTGACGGCGAAGCAACTAGTAGCTCAGTGTTCCAACATCCACAAACGGCAACTGCTATCACAACTTGAGATTGACGAGATACAACACAAATGCTACGGCAAGGGGGAGCCAGGACGCCAGGTCAGAGGGGAGGTTTCATCATCAACCATCTCCCGACCGGAAATTGGGTACGAAGCCCCAATAAGCACAGATACGCTGAGCGAGGCAGCGACTGACCTGAAAGATAAGATCATGGCGAGACTGAACAGGCAACCCCGAACCCCACTACAACGGCTAAGTGAAGTACCATCAGAAAGTCTCATGGAAGATGTGAATGCAGCATTGAGAGCGATCCCTACCACAACAATCACAGAAACCAATGAGCTGATATACGCTTCAGCATCAGTGATCGTAGAGGTGCTTGGCTATAAGAGCAACCATGGGAGCCATGAGAAACAATACCCACCATGGAAACGAAGGTTGGAGGCAAAAATCAAGGCAGCTCGGAGGGAAGTGAGCCAAATGACAGAGGCCCAGAGAGGTGCAATGAAAAGACCAATGCCTAAGAGGTACAGCCAGATGCCCATACCTGAAGCACTCGAAACTGCCAAGCAAAGGCTACAAGCCTTGGCCAGCCGCCTAAAGAGATACACCAGAGATAACAAAGCCAGACGAATAAACCGGCTGTTCGCAACACAACCTGTGAAAGTGTACTCTCAATGGCAGGGTAATAACAACAGAGCAGACCCACCAAGGCTGGAAACTGAACAGTACTGGGAGGGTATATGGGAAAGGGAGGCATCACACAACAGTGATGCACAGTGGCTGGTGGATCTGAGGGAAGACCACAGCAAAAGAAGCTCACTGCAATCCATGAGCGCCTGGCAGCACAAATGAACCAGCTGCTAAGGGATGGGACTCACCCTGAATGGCTAAACCGAAGGGCGAACGATCCTGATAATGAAGGATCCCTCAAAGGGTACAGTCCCATCCAACTACCGGCCAATAACCTGTCTCTCCACAACATGGAAGCTCATGTCAGGCATCATCGCAGCTAAGATAAGTGGGCACATGAGTCAATACATGAGCGAAGCACAGAAGGGCATTGGTAAGGATACCAGAGGAGCCAAACACCAACTCCTGGTAGACAGAACAGTCGCCCAAGACTGCAGAATGCGACACACCAACCTGTGCACAGCCTGGATCGACTACAAGAAAGCCTATGACTCAATGCCACACACATGGATCACTGAATGCTTGGAGCTGTACAACATCAACAGAACTCTAAGGGCCTTCATTGCAAACTCGATGAGGTTGTGGAGAACCACCCTTGAAGCCAATGGGAAGCCAATTGCCCAAGTATCCATCAAATGTGGCATATACCAAGGAGATGCACTGTCCCCACTGCTGTTCTGCATAGGTCTGAACCCCCTCAGCCAAATAATAAACAAGACTGGCTATGGATACCGACTCCGGAACGGGGCCACCATAAGTCACCTCCTCTACATGGATGACATCAGCTGTCTGCCAAGAGTGAGCGAGACATCGACTCGCTGATCCACACCACCAGGATCTACAGCTCGGACATCGGGATGTCATTCGGACTCGAGAAATGTGGGAGGATGGTGACAAAGAGAGGCAAGGTAATCCACACAGAAGGGGTCTCACTCCCAGAAGGAACAATAGCAGACATTGATGACAATTACAAGTACCTTGGAATACCACAGGCAAACGGCAACCTTGAACAGGCAACAAGAAATGCGGCAACAGCCAAATACCTCCAACGAGTAAGGCAAGTCCATAAGAAGCCAGCTCAATGGCAAGAACAAATCCCAGGCAATAAACAGCTATGCCTGCCAGTAATCAGATACCCTGCGGGAATAATAAGGTGGCCAAAGGAAGAGATACAGACCACAGATGTTAAGACACGAAAGCTCCTCACCATGCATGAGGGTTCCACCCCAAACCCAGCACCCTGAGACTGTACGCTAGCCGCAAGGAAGGAGGCCGAGGACTAGTGAGCGTGAGAGCCACTATCCAGGATGAAACATCCAAGATCCATAAGTACATCAAGGATAGGGCCCCGACAGATGACGTGCTGAGTGAATGTCTCAGGCAGTGGAGAACAGAGGATGAGATGGCTGGAAGAGGGACCATCATGGGAGGACCAAGCCCTTGCACGGGATGTACCACCGGAACATAACTGAAGTGGCTGATCTCAACAAATCCTACCAATGGCTTGAAAGGGGCTGGGCTGAAGGACAGCACAGAGGCACTCATCCTGGCCTGCACAGGAGCAGGCCCTGAGCACCAGAGCCATAGAGGCCCAGATCTACCACACCAGACAAGACCCAAGGTGTAGACTGTGCAAAGAGGCCCAGAGACGGTCCAGCACATAACTGCAGGGTGTAAGATGCTGGCAGGCCAAAGCATACATGGAACGCCATAACCAAGTGGCTGGCATAGTATACAAGGAACATCTGCGCGGAGTATGGACTGGAAACCCCAAGGTCAAAGTGGGAAACACCTCCCAAGGTGGTAGAGAACGAGCGAGCCAAGATCCTGTGGGACTTCCAGATCCAGACTGACAGAATGGTAATGGCGAACCAACCAGACATTGTGGTGGTGGATAAAGAACAGAGGAAAGCCGTAGTGGTGGGAGTGGCAATACCAAGCGATGGCAACATCAGGAAAAAGGAACATGAGAAACTAGAGAAATACCAAGGGCTCAGAGAAGAACTGGAGAAGGCTTGGAAGGTGAAGGCCACAGTGGTGCCTGTGGTGATCGGAGCACTAGGGGCTGTGACCCCCAAACTGGAGGAGTGGCTACGACAGATCCCTGGAAAAACATCCGAAATCTCAGTCCAGAAAAGTGCAGTCCTAGGAACAGCAAGGGATACTGCGCAGAACCCTCAAGCTCCCTGGCCTCTGGTAGAGGACCCGAGCTTGGAAAGTGGATGAGACCACCCGCGGAGGGTGAGAATAGAGTGTTGTGTGTTTTTATATATATATATATATATATATATATATATATATATATATATATATATATATATCACTCGGTATACCACTCGGTATATATATAGTATCCTTGCTGTTCCTAGGACTGCACTTTTCTGGACTGAGATTTCGGATGTTTTGCGCCGTTCATCACTGTGTAGCGAACGAGATGATGCGCAGCCAGCTGACGTTTGCGTCAGAACACATGAAGTAACAAAGTAACAGCGTTTGTTAACACGCTGCTACATCCGGGACAGCAGTGTTTCGTTCTTACGTTCTCCGTAGGTTGTACTATTTACAAACCACCAGCTGAACTTTGTGTGACTTGCAGGTTAACGTAACGTTTAATGCTCGTATGAAGAAATGAGGGCGCAGCCTTTCTGCTGCTGCCGCCTGCTTTGTTTCCTTCGGCATTTCACCAGCGGCCGTCGCGCTGCGCCGTCAAATGAGCAGCCGACTAATCGACTAGTCGATAACGGCAAATTATTATCAATAAACTTCCGTCATCGATTTCCGTCATTATCGATTTGTCGATCAGTTGTTGCAGCCCCACATGTGGGGAGAGAACTCATGTTCAGACAGAAACCAGGAAACAACACAGGAAGTCAAGTGACAACAAAACCCAGACAAGACTGAAAACACTTGCGCCTCCAGCAGGCCGGAGGGCCAAACTGCAGCAGTTTCTGTCTGACGCTGCTGCGTCTGTGTGTTTGTGTGCGCGCTCGCCTGCGTCTTTGTGTTTGTGTGCGCGCTCGCCTGCGTCTTTGTGTTTGTGTGCGCGCTCGCCTGCGTCTTTGTGTTTGTGTGCGCGCTCGCCTGCGTCTTTGTGTTTGTGTGCGCGCTCGCCTGCGTCTTTGTGTTTGTGTGTGCGCTCGCCTGCGTCTTAATCAGCTCTTCCTGGACTTTTAGGAACATTTAAAATATGAAGCACTGACACATGAACTTGGACCACAGTCTGTAGCCGAGCAGGTTTACATCACAACAACTCCAAACCTGATCCCGACTGCTTTCTTCTTCTGACTATTTGAGGATCAACTTAAGCTCCAGATGAAGCTACCAGATGTTGAGCCAAGTCTTTGACTGCACAGCCCTGTGTGTGTGTAGGTGGATGCTGTGTGACATCGTGGGACAAGGAATGTTTAGAACTTTTCATCACCTGCTGCTGTTATCAAAACGCAACCGTAGATGGTTACCATAGCAACCCAAGTCCAGCATCGGCAAAGGCTTGATTTAAAGACATGCTTGGTTAAAATGAATTAATTATTTGTAGAGTGTTAGACACAAAAGAAGAGGTTGTGTTGCATTTCTGCGGTGACACACGGCCGTGGCGGCTAAACGCTTCTCTCCTGCGATTGTGAAGCCTCTGGCCTCTGAAAGGCTCAGGCAGGTCCTTCAGCTAAAGAAGGGGCTGCAGGCCGGTGATAACACGTCAGTTTGCACAGACACACGCATCAATCAGAGTTGAATCACGAATTTCCAATCTGGACACACATGGCCTCCAATGCCTCGCGTCCCTCCCTCTCCTGCCACAGCTTTGATTTCTGGAGGAACATTGAGCATTTACACTGGAAAAGCCGAGATTTGTTCTGACTCACAGCTGCTGATCATCAGCCAGGAGAAATGTGAGCACAAAGAAGTCCTCTCCCAGGAACAGCCTCATGTCTCAACCCCCACGTCTCTGGTCAACTTCCTGAGACGCTCCGACACCAGACTGCATTTTAAAATGCTACACTGTGCTGAGCGGGTGGAGGCACCGATACCTGGGTCTCAGACAGAACAATTTAACGGCAGTAGACCGGGTTAAGACCCAGGGCAGCACAAGTTCAACATTTAGAGCATTTAGAGCTGAGGACGAGCAAAAACCCTAAAGATGGAAAAAAACACAACTTTGATTACAGTTCAAAGGTCACGGTATGGAAGTTACTGTAACATGTTACAGTAGAGCAGCAAACAAGTCTGATCCCATTAGAGGCTTGATGATAATATTGGTCATTTATTATAGACACTGGACCCTCCACCACTGATGCTTAGACTGTGATAGAAACCTTCTCTTTCTCTTCACCTGTCACTAATTGCACTCCCTCCACACCACTGGAGCCAATTAAATCCTGAGAAGACTCCCGCGTCCTTGACAGAGATTACTCAGATCTATAGTGTATGAATAATAGCAGTTGTCCTGGTTAAGAAAAAAATCTCATGCAGCTATTTTTATCTGAGCAGGTGGAAGCTGTTACAAACTTACAGTACTGACGACACGTTTGACTGAGACTGAGGTCATAACATGCAGGATGTGAGGAAGTTAAAGAATTATTGTTAAAATGGGAAAGAATCAACAAACGACAATATATATTTATATATGAGATAAAGAAAATGTACTGTATGAGTCATCAAGGGAAAACACGTATAACTGTATTTTTATATATGATATATTATTATGTCCAATAATCAAATGTTATCTTTGATAATGTTAAGATAAAATGTTACAAGTGTGTGATATGAAGTCTTTTGATTTCACTTCAACATTTTCTGGATGAGCTGATCAGAAGATGGTGAAATCACTAGTGCAGCAACAATAAAATATTACGTCATAAAAAGTGACGGGTGTAGCAGGAAGATTTGAAAGTTTACTCATAGTTTTAGGTTTTGCATCAAAGTTCACTGAATATTTAACAGTTTGTCTGATTTGGCAAAGAAACAATCAGCACCAAACGAATCAAAGTGTGAAATGAAAACGGCTCGACGACGAGGGACTTGGAGTTTGCCGCTAATACCTTCCTCAGACTCAACAGAATTGGGGTTAATTTCTCCTGAGGCGAAGCACTTTGAAGCAATCCCAGCAAAATCATGGAGGTTAACAGGCCCTCATGTTTTCAACTCCAGACACAAGACATTCAGCCTCAGTCAATGTGACTTTTAGGACCATTAATATAACAAGCAGTTGAGAACAAAAATCATCTTCCAAATGAAGGACACTCCAGCAGAATTCAGCAGAGTCCTTCCTTTGGTGACTGCAGTCCTCTTCAGTAAGTGGGAGGAAAATTAACGTCACCGCATTGTTTCCCGTCAGACCATCGATGCTAAAGCAGGTGCTTCGTCTCTATTTCCAGCGCACGTAGAGTCTTTACTAGATGTAAACAGGTCTCTCTTAAAGGGTCCCCTGCTCTGCACCAGGCTCCACTGAAGATGGGGGATAGAACGTTAGGGATACGTTTAGTTCATTTAATCCAACGCTGTCATCTTAACCTGCTTTGTCCAGTCTGCTCTGAAAAATAAAAAACGAGGGCCTGAATCTAGAAAAACGTGTTGACGTGTTGGTCTGAATAACTGGACTCCGTTTAACGCAGCTTGACAACTTTCCACAGCTGAACAGTCCTGTCATAGTCCGTCCCACAAGTCCTGCGTTTTCTGAGAACAGCAAAGAAGAAACCATCTGCACTAAGTGTGCAAATGTGTCCAACGTGTTAAACTGATACAGCTTGTGTCTGCACTTTCCACATGGCTGGAGGTGTGGATGTGAATCGCTGAGCCGTATCATTTTTATCAGCATTTCCGCAGTCCAAACATGCATGGCTGCGGCGCCGGGGCACGTAGCACCATGTGTCGCCTCTCTGGACGGAGTCTGGACGAGACCGCATCTACCCAATGCAGGAGACTGTGCGTGCATGAAATCAACACATCATTCATGCAGCGCGCTGCCAGATTCGGAGTGTGATGGTTAATAAATCATTAGGTTAATTAATTAGGCATTCTATTCTGGCATGAATTTTAATCAAAGCTGACTGAAAACTGGCTGAGCTGCTTAGGAAAATCACCAGCAGGAAGACGGAGGCCTTCAAGGCTCGACTGAGACCAGCAGTCAGTAAAGTCCACCTGTTATATGTTATAAGGACTCAGCGTGACGCAGTCCTGACTGATCACTGGTCGGGGGAAGCGGGAAGTGCACCAGAACCTGCCTGGGGACAAGTAAAAGCCAGTGTTGATGAATGCTGACCTATTCCTCATAACAGGCCCCCAAACCAATTTGAAGCCCCCGGCTCAGCGCCATGATACATCAGCTTAATTTGACGTAACCAATTTAAAGTGTCATTGTGGTGGAGTGACGGATGTCGCCCACCTTGACGTGGTGGGAGAAACTGGTGAAATACACGCCTCATTTATCTGGGCTCTCCGCTGTGGCCTCGCTGCCCTTTAAGCTGCCGGAGCTCCACCCAGACCCGTCGCTGGCGGATGCAAAGGTGAGATGGTGGTCAGTTCGCTGTCCAAACGATGTTACAAACAGAGAGGGGAAAACAAATGCATCCTGGACGTCTTTAAACTGCTGCTGCAGAATGAAGCTGGATGAGCAGGTCTTCAGTTTGTCTTTGGGTTTTGGGTTCTGGCGCCAGGTTCCGCTCTGTCCTGTAAAGACAGCATCAATCTGGACCAAAGGATTCCAGGTCAGAACCGGAGCAGCTCCTAGGTTCAGTTTGAGGCCTCTTTTTTCTAGGCTGCTGTTTGGTGTTTTTTTGCTGCATGTGTCTCTATTGTAGCGGCGGTTCTGAAAGCAGCACACGAAGCCTGGTCCCTTCCTGCTTGGAGTAAACGCATCCCACCGCCACCGTGTTCAGTTCGACTCCTGCAGGGAATACTTGAGCCCTGTGGTTCAGACCTTGTTGCCTGAGGCCAAGTCTGAGGAGCCTTTGTTAATATCTGGGCTGTGAAATAACCCATGGTGATGCGTCTCTGTCTGCCTGGCAGCCTCTGGATGATGCCACCGGCTTTTTAATTTATTTCAAATTAGCATATTTACCACATCTCTGTTGCAACCTGAATGTTTCAACAGAGAAGCGGAGAAGAAAAGCAGAAAGACGTTAATTAGAATAAATTTATACCCACATAATCACAAACGCTCACCTGTATTAAGCCCAAAGTTAGTGGCCCATTAAGCATCCAGCTCCCACTCCCTATTTCTTCTCACATTTCTTTATTTGGATACTTGTAGCAGTTCCTTCACGACCATTAATCTCTTTAGTATTCACTGCAGAGTCTCATTTTGAAGGAGCGAAGACAGCAGCACAATGAATCCGCATTAAGATCATCTGTGAGTCATTCAAACCAAAACTGAGTTTAGTAAAAACTGTAATAAATACAAACCACATTGCCAGAAAACTTTTTCTCAAATGCACTAAACAATTTTATATAGTTTCCTTACATTTCTCAGCGTTTCTTATCCGAACAGAAATGCTGTCATAATAAAAAAACTGTATGTGAGTATTTACATTAAATAAAATAAAGAGGAAGACATTGTGAGTATAAAATCATCCTCCAAAGCCGAAAAACCTCAATCACTTGCCATTGATGTGTCTGGAAAAACATTATATATAATATACATTAATATACAGAATGGGCTTAAGAACCAACAAATACAACTAAAGGTGTTCTCACTGTTACCTTCATTAATCTAGTAACACTGTGGTCATATAGGTCTGACCAGATGCTGACTAAACTGCCTCCGTGTGTAAAATGAAAAAGCATCATTCCGTCCTCCCCTTCTAAATATATTTATTCTTCTCTCCTGCAGCTCTCACCAAACAGCCACTGTCAGCAGCAATTACAAATCCCCACAAAGGCTTTACCAAAGGAAAGGTGATTAATTAAAGCAATTAAGGCAATGACGGTTTCAATTAAGGCAGTTATGAGCTCAGAGTTGAAGTGTAGGAAGGGCCTCTGGGCCAAAGAGGTGGCAGAACCAGAGAATAAGACCAAATGAAAGTAATGAAATGAAGGAGGAAGGCGACCTGAGGAGAGATGTGGAGATACAGAAGGTGGGGGATTAATTACTTCTCCGCTCATCTGTTACCTTCGCCCCGCAGCTGTGATTGTGATCATTCCATCACACAATGGATTCATTCCAGTCACAGTGTTCATGTTCATCTTCATGTGTGTTTGAGTCTTTAGTACTAGTTTGTAGCCTGTGGCCTCTGAGCAGTGATTCAGCAAGTTTTTATGAGTTTTGTTTGGTTCAAGGTTTACAATCCACTCATTTATATACCACTCATAAAAACCACCAGGTCAGAGTTCTACATGGCATCGAGACAGCAGCAGCGTTTGGGCCTTCAGCCATGTTACTTGAAGGTTCCTCATAAGACTGGACGAAGACGTGCACCGCTCCGCTCCCTGTGCATTCAAATCACAAACTAAATGAAAAGCCGTCTTCACTGGCATTTAAACTCAACAGTGATGTAACTGTCTGTCCGCGGATGGAAGGATGCTGCTGCTGCAGCGATGGAACCACAACACAAAGGTTTATGGAGCCTTCGAGTCTTTCATGGGATTTAATCAAGGTTCCTCGCGTGAGGTGCGTAATCCTCCACGCGCTGTAAAGCGCTGGAGCCCAGGTTTTGTGTCTGCAGATGGATGCGCTGCTTCAGCTGAGCGAAATATAATCTACAGGCAGCTGTGAATGTCAGTTCTTGATAAGGACATCACCATTAACCTTCCGTCTGCGCGCGTCCTTGGCTGTGGGCTGCTAATTAAACAAGTTCAACTGTATAGAACCAAAAAATACACTGCGACGACATAATGTAGCTTTGGGTTTAACAGTGAAATGCAAAAGAGGAGTTTGATGGATTAGCAGCTCTCCTCCGTGCAGATCAGTACGTGGCGACACTTTGTCACAAGCCTTTTGGAGCAAAGTCAGTGGCTGAATGAGTTACACGGAATCCTCGGGTCTTTCTGTTTGGGAGTGGTGGCTTCGAGCTATTTACGCCTGCAGCATCTGCATGGGCAGGTACGCACAATGTGTAAACAGAGAACAACATCAGGAAACCTTAGAGCAGCTGCAACAACAATTAGAAGACCAGTGTTTGTGTCACACGCTCATCCATCGGTCTGTGCACACTGCACACGCATTGTACCAAGCTAACGCCCCAAGCTAATTCCCCTTAAGCTAACGCCCCAAGCTAATTCCCCTTAAGCTAACGCCCCAAGCTAATTCCCCTTAAGCTAACGCCCCTTAAGATAACGCCCAGCGCCTCATAAGGCTTCAGGATCAGGTCAGGTTACCACACGCTTGTGTTGCAGATGTGATGTGTGTCACATTCTGCAATGTAGTCAAACACACGACACGAGAGCGCCGTGGTCTTCAGAGAACTGCTACAGAGAGAAAGAAGCTAGGAGGACGTAGCTCAAACACAGGCTATGAACTGACAGGGTCACGCTATCGCTGCTAATTAGCATCACCAGGCGACAGATCCAACCGAAAACTAAAGCTTCATCTTTCCAGCCATATTAGCCGTTTCCAGAGACAACAATCACCAAACGCTAAAAGAACAATAACCATAAAAAATCCATCCATAATCCATAAATCCATACATTTTCCATCACTTACTTTTGACGACTTCTGAACCCAAACATTGTCTATTCACGTCGAGTGTGGTCTCATTCTGTCCGATAAGGTCCAGCGAGCATAATCCAAAAAAGCCTTTCGGTCCAAAAAACACGGTACATCCACAATGGTCCGAAATCTGCAAGTGTTCTGCTCCCACTCCTGAGCGAAAAATAATTTTCCTCCACTTCTTTGCTCCATAACTTGCTAGATTTGAAACAGAAACTAAAGCGGAGACTACAAGATAGAGGCCGTAAGCCTCGTTTCAGCCCAAGCAAGGCGGAAAATGCCCAAGTATGGCGTTGCCAGGGTTACCCCTAGCCAATCATGTTCAAGTTCCTGAGAACCACACTCCCCACTTCTCAGCTTCTAGCGTTAAGCCAGTAAATGCTGGATGTAAACAAGCACCACAGCCGTTTTCCTTTGCGCCCTCCCTGGTGTCTGTACAGTAGATTGATGCACAACAGAGTTGTGACCTATTAGGGCAGGAGTGTCAAACTGCAGTCCTGGAATGAAATAGGTCCCATAGATTGGCTTTTAACACTATTTGATTTATTTCTTCATATATAAAAATGCACAAGGCTTCATTCTTCCTGCTATCAGCCATCAGGGAGGTATTTGCTTATATCTTTAAGGGAAAAATCCTAATTGAGGTTTTTCAAAAAGTTATCTTTTTATTGTTATTTTTTTCCTGTATAAGAGTAACACACTGTTTCTTTCTATAAAACTACTGTAGAAGGAGTTTCCTTTCCAATGACACCAAGCTTAATATTGTAGCCCTCATGATTTAGGAACTACAACCATTTTAATGTGAGTATGCCAAAACGGGCCCTAATGCTTAAAAAGGGCTTAAAAACTAGCAGGATCAAACACTGATCAGTAAGAATCAACTGCAACCATCAAGAATCAACAGTAACCATCATCGTCTGATGTCTTTACTGTCTCCTCGTCGTGTGTGTGGAAGCAGATGGTTCTGGTTCCGCTGGAGAAACGCCTCCAGGTTCTGTTGATATTTAAGGAGCTAGAAACGTGCACAAGTGGATGGCGACTCCTCTGCCGTGCTCGACTTCATCTGCACTTGCGTCATGTTGAGATGCGGACGTGCGGTTCAGATTTCCAGAACATCCAGATCCGTCTCCTCCATAATGGATGTGCAGCTGAAAGTCCTAAAAGCTGCAGATATTAGTGCTGTTTGACTGGCCTCAGAGCAGCTCAACATGCTCTAGTGTCTGCTCACACATGCAGACAACGTGAGGACACATTCAGACACACACGTGAGGACGTAGACGTGCCCACACTCTGCCCATGTGTCTGGATTCTACAGCTTCTCTGCTTTCACAGATTTTGTCCTGGTTTGCCCAGATTTTTCTTCTTCTGTCCTATAAGCAGCGATGAGGCATCACATGCTGATGTGGGAGTGAGAAGTAGCCTCTCATTACCATGGTAATGTGGAGGAAAAGCCTCAACACCAATTAAAAGCCAACGTCCTGCAATTACAGTAGATGGCAGAGAGGGGATGAAGGCAAGGGATGAGCTAAGAATAGGAGGAAGCCACGGTGGCGACAGGAGGCAGAACACACAAGGGCACGACGTTGTTTAAACAACAGGTTGGAAATAGCCTCTTAATTACGTCAAACAGCTGGCACAGGGAGGAGGTCCAGGTAAATGACTGTAAGACTGTCCTGGAACGCGTGGCTGCATTCACATCTGTACCCACATCCAGCCCGAAGGCGTCATCTGTCGTTCAAGGCTTTTTAGACCGCCGCTGTGGTGGAAATTTTCCATAAAGAAGTAGATGAGAGAGAGTTGTCCTTTTTGTGCGATTTATTGAAATAATAAAGAAAATAAAAATAATGAGGAAAGCAAATAAAAAGCATGGATGTTGATCGTGCACATCAACAAACCAAAAACCAGCTGGGGAGATCAGTGCACACACCACGAAGGTGTGATGCAAAGAGCCCACGATCCTCAAGTTGCTTCTGCCTTTTAACCCCTTTCTCTGGCTCTGGTGGAATGTCTCTCTGCAGCAATGGAATTGTTTTGCGCCACCTTATCTCGCTGTGAGTGAGAATGTTTGCTTTCTCACTTCTGCATCGTCATGTCTTGTTATTCAAAGGAAGGAACACCGAGCTTCCAAGACAAGATGCATTTGCTTTAACAGCCTTGGGTCTGGTGGGGAGTCAGATAGGATGGAGCCAGAGTCCGGGTGTAAAAGACAACATATATCATAAATTATTAGTCAGTCAAATGGAGCATCAGATGTTTAGACTTGATGTACGTCAGGGCACAAGAGATTATTTGTTTGTGTAAGAATGTTCAGTATTGCACCTAACCAGCACATGACGAGTGTGTTGGATAAGAAATAGCACAAGGCAAAATTTTTCCATTACATTCCCCCCTTTTGATTACACATTAATCAAACACTAAAATAATAAATTTTTCAAAACATTGCAATTTTGTAGTAACAACCCTTACAAATGAACAGTAAGTGTATTAAGTCAAAATTCAAAAATACACCTTCACATAAAAATGCAAGTAACTTAGGGATAAAAGGTTGGGAGCTGTTTTGGTGGTAGTTAAACAAGAATAACCTCTGTATGAGCATGTGAAGAAAATAAGTCCATAATCATATTTGTACCAGATTATATTTTGTGATCAGATAGCCATCGTCAAAGTCATTACGTGAATTAGAGTTGGGGTTTTTGAACATAGTTCATTGTGTCATTTGATACGAGAGTGTTGCTGAGGTCGCACGCATGATGAGACCTTTAACCAGTGGGATAACGCAAGAACCAAACAAGAGAATCACAGCCATCTCAATTATAAAGGAAACAGCTGTGGACATGAGGACAGATTTCCATTTTCCAGACATTTCGTCTAGCCAATTTCCAAGGGAAAGAACCTATACCAGAGTTAGCTGAGATTCTGAAGGTCGTGGAGCGCCTTCGCCACAATACCATTAGAATCAGTGTTATTCAGGGTGTAAGTACAACATGCCTCTCCAAACATAACACAAACGCCTCTTTTCTCTGCTAACAACGTGTCTACGGCCATTCAATTGTAATGTAATAAAGACAATTAATGTATGATAGCCATAGGTTTCCGGTGGGGTTCTGTTTCATATATTCTTAAGATAGATTTAATGCTTTCGGATCTTTAATTGTACATTTGCGTCTAGAGCGAATAGGAGATTCAGGGATTTAACCAGAATGATGATGCGTTTTGTCTCATAACCTCTGTCATCTGTAGATGAAGGATAAAAACTAATTGTAGCAGTGAATAAGTGATTGTGAGCAAATTAAACACTAAATCAACTTCAGGATATTTAAACTCAGTGTTGTTGTTGTTGTGAATTTTCTCATTCAAAAGTAGTGTGTAAAGTTACATAGAAACATCATATGCTAAAGGCAACAATCCAAGTAACATAAAATGAAGTCTAACAAAGCATGTTTACAATTGATGTCTCGTAACAATCTGCTTCTTCCTGTTGAACAGTAGCGTTAGATTGTTTCCAACCTGTGTGTTGATGTATTGCCAGTTCGTTGGAGTCCTTCAGGTTGTGATCAGCTGATCACAGAGACACTTGGGGTTCGTTATCACCGCCAGGTTTCCTCCCAATGTCGTCTGAGTCACTGTCACTCCCGTGATGTGAAGAGTCTACACGTCGTCCAGCGTCGGCAACTCAAGGCTGCTCGTGTGTGTGTTTTCTCAGGAGCGTGTGTGTAGATGTATGGTCTGATAGTGTGATTCACCGGCGCAGCTTCAGGCGGCGCTTGGCTCACACCTTTAGCTGAACGGTCAACGCAGCCTCGCCTCAGTGCGTGTGTGAGCACAGCGAGGGTCGTTCTTCTCAATTCTTTTCGTCAGTGGTGGTTTTCTTGTGTGGTGTAGATGTAGATGGAGGGTCGTCTGTTGGATCCGGGACCTTCTTGCAGTGGAGTGGATCCAAGTCGCTCTCTCTGCGATCTTTACAGCCGTGTGGGTCGTCAGAAGGACCTGGAAGTGGCCTCGCCACCGTTTGGAGTTCCAGTGCTTCCTCCTGAACTCCTTAACGATCACCCAGTGCCCTGGTTGGATGGTGTAGTGGTCCTGTCGCCTGCTTTCACCTGTTGGGAAATCTGAATTATGGGGAAAAGGTGTTTGGGCGGCACGGCGTGTCATCAGGCCCAAACCAGACTCCATGGCTACAGGTGGAACCATTCGTCAGCCAGAGTCTGTGTTCCTGCGAGGTAGAAAATGTTTAAAGCACAGGGAGAGAGGAAGAAAGGAAGGAAAGGATAGAGAGAGTTGGAGAGAGGGAACAAGGATGAGGAGAGGAAACGAGGATCAGGAGAGGGAGGGGTTGTCGTCCTTCGCAGCAGCGTCTGCAGCTGCATGTCGGCAGAAACAAAGTCGTCACTGATGATGTAAAAACAGCATTAGCTGTAGGTGGCAGGACAGCGTCCAGCAAAGCAGAACCTAATCATGATGTGAGATAGGTTTGCAATTAGACTTCAAAAAAGCTTCCTATGCTTCCACAGAGCGTCTGTGGAGTCCGTGTAGATGGTAACAGACTCTCCTTCTGCTCGTTTACTAGCTTCAGTCAATGTGATCAACTCTGCAGCCTGAGCAGAGTAGTGTCTTAGCAAAGAGCCAGACTTCAAGACGGCCTCTTGATAGTAACGTTCAGCATGTTGAGTAAGGTGGTGTTGTATCTAAGCCATCGGGCTGTAGAAAGATGTGATGTTTTCCAAAAGAATCAAAGACAGTATGAGGACAAAACAACAGAAGTCGTACAACCTGATTTCTCATCCACTGTTTGAGTGAAAGGTCGCGTAGGGTCAGATCAGGAAGACCCAAGGTAGGAGCCGACTGAAGAGCAAGCATGAGGTCGGTGAACGTTGTTCAGCCTCAGACGTCCACGTGAGACAAGAAGTGGACGATGAAGACGTCTGCATCAGAACCCTGAGTGGGGCCTCAAAGACATTAAAGTTAAGAATGAAGTTCCTACAATAAGAACGAAGACCTAGAAAAGATAAGCTGTTTATACGTGCACAGTTTAGGCAGGTTTCAAATTGCTTCAACTCTGTTGGGTGAGATGGATTTGCCATCAGCTGTAATTACAATGACCCAGAAAATAACCTTTGTCTGAACAAAGTGTAATTTAGACAGGCTCTCTTTGTGGCCTGTTGCATCCAATGTTTCAGTAGCTTAGTGGTGTCTGCAGTAACACCATCTATGGCTCCTTTAAGAGGGTGGTGTTGTTTACATGGTCTGTGGTCAGATTTAGGTGTGATGACCACTGGTTCACATCCTCTGATCAAACCTACATCATGTCTGTGTGTGAGCCACAGGGAAGCAGGGCTTCCTGTAAGGCTGAGTGTTGGGTCAGAGCGTCCTCTGAAAAATCAAAATAAAAACAAAAGCATGTAGTGTGTCATTAGAATGTGGAGGTACCAAGTTCACTGTTTGCTGCACATAACAGGCAGAATAAAAATAAGTTTTCTAAAACTATGCAAAGTAGGTGAATACGTCACATGGGGTCAGAAGTCGTTCACCAGTCTCCACCCCGTTGACATCTGTTCACGAAAGGACCCACGTCCTGCATCTGTCTCCATCATGTTTTCACAGAGGGGCGTGTGGAACTGTAGAATAAACATCAAAAATCTTTTTGTTCGTTAGTAAAAGAAATCGCAAGCGCAGACCTGTGTTCATCCCAAAAGAGGGAAGTTGAGGTCAGTTTGAGTGTGTGTGTGAAATCATAAACAAGCTGTGATGCAGCCTGTGTGAGGGCCTCAGTTACAGCCCCCCCTCAGCAGCCAATGATAAGAGCACAGCTGAGCTGAAGTTAACACCAACAAAAGAGGGATTATTTAGAATGTCTGTAGATGTAACCTGCACTCCGTCTGGAGTGGAAATCAATCAAATACCTAAACTACACAAGATCTCTTCCTAAAAATTTAAACTGGGCATAAGTTTGAAAGCAAAAATGAATGTTAAGGTGTCTTTCTGTCAGATGTTGCACAAGACAGTGAAACAGTAAGTTTTTCTTTAATAGTCTGGTACGTACAGTAATTATTATTACTTCTCTCTAATAGTCGTCTTCCCTTTAATAGTCATTAATAGTCTGTTTCAGTCAGTTTCAGTCTTCCTATAGTCTGTTTTTGTTTTTTCTATAGTCTGTTTTGTTTTCTACAGTCTTCTAGTCTGGTTTTGTTTTTCTATAGTCTGGCCAGACAAACCTATATTGTGCACAAGTATTTTTAGAAACATGAAGGATTTTATTACTGAATTTGTTGCAAGTTAAAATAGTTTGAACCCATCAGACTGTAAAGTCATGCAGCAGTTGTCATTTAGCTGTTTGTCATCATTTTAAAATCACTCTGTGGGATGTTTTTTTGAGCAAAAAGCGATTCTTCATTGCGAGCAGATAAGCATGAACATGAATTTGAGCGTGTATCAGCTGTAAGCGTGTTTCTTCATTGCGTGTATGAATGTGTGTGTGTGTGTTTGCGGTACCGTCTTGTACGTCACGTGAAAAGGAACCGTCACCTTCCTCCTTCCCCAACCATCAGTCTGATGTGAGCGCCAGTGGGTGAAGCCTTTCAATGGGACAGTTGTTCCTCGATGACAGACCTTTCCTGGATCCTCAGATGCAGCTCTATTGGGCCGATCACGTCTGAAGCCTCTCCTGTTGTTTCAACCAGTGTCTGTGTCAGAGCACGTCTTCTCTGCTGTTGCTCTGTCCTTGTTTTCCTTTGCTGATTGTCATAAGCAGGTGTCTGTGTCAGACACACACGCTTGTATAACAGTTTCATGGCCTCTGAAGCTTCAGACACAGTCCTTTCATGCTGGTGCAGGGTCTGTAGTAGCTGGTTCATCTGATGAGCCCAGAACGTGATGGCTGCAGGCGTTGTGGGAGTCGCTGAGGCGTCCATGCTGTGGTCTGTGTCCTCCAGCTGCTGTGGTGTCAGAGCTTCCACCCTGTTCTGGTTGTTGGTCGGCGCTTCTTCTCCTTCGGTTCTTCTGCTGATGGTGGGAAAGGAGTCCAGATCCGGATTTACCCTCATCGCGCTCAGTTCTGCATTAGGATAGAGAGCAGAAACAATGGGAGCATTTGCTCTTGGCATGATATGTGTGTGGTGTATGTGTGTGGTGTGTGTGTGGTGTGTGTGTGTGGTGTGGCAGAGTGCAAACAATTCTTTCCCAGAGTTGTTATCTCCTTTCTTTCCGTTACTTTCATCTTTTGTTTCTTTTAGGGCTTTAGTTTTGATAGTTTTGCTTTTTCAAGTATTTTCTTTTGTCTCTAATTTTTCTTTAAGGTGCATATGTCCTTACACAAAGCGATTCTCCTTTTGAACCCATAACCAGTTTCCCCACTCATGGAAACATGAAACGCACTAATAACCATATTTACTTTTTACTTTTATAATTACTTTTAATTTTGTAATGCTGCAGTCTGGTGGTGGAGACTTAGATCGCCCCGAACCCATCTTTCAGAGTCCCGGCGGTTTTCTGCCTTAGACTTTTTTGTGTTCCGGCCGGAACCTTTTTTCGAAATTTCTCTTCCACGGACGTCTCCGTAGAAAGGGAACCGCTCAGATCAGCGACAGGGTTCTCGGAAGTGGTCCCTCACCGTCAGGCCCCTCTAAGACCCGGGTCCCTCGTATCTCAAAACCACTTCCCCCTGCAAACGCGCTCCGTATTTCAGAAGCCGTCTTTATTTCCTTGTCCACACCCTTTGGACTGCGCTCAGATCTGCACACTGGTCTGTATCCTCAGTACAGACAAAACAAGCTCGGTCCCACGAGCCAACCCTTAGCAACCACCGTCTCGACCACCAGGGCAGACTTTGACCTAATTAATTTTACCCGAATATTAAATTTTTTAATTTAAAAAAATTGTTTGGTCCTAATTATTATATTTTAGATGTTTTCAGCCACATAGTCGTTTTAGAAATATTATTATCTCTTTCCTAGTTATATTTTCTTTTTGTTTTTTTCCAAATTAAAGGAATCTCTCTCACCGAGCCGAGCCAAATTAGGATTTGAGTTTGAATCTGAGTTCGTGGATCTCGTCAGAGGCGATCCAGACGGGTGAGCAGTCCTCCCAGCTCTGAATGTCTGTAGAGGTTTGGAGGCTGAGCGACCCTAGTCCTCAGGACTATCGTCCCTGGTCACACCGTCCAGACGACCTGCCGCGGGATCCTGTTCGTAGACGCCAATTTCTGTGGTGGAAATTTTCCATAAAGAAGTAGATGAGAGAGAGTTGTCCTTTTGTGCGATTTATTGAAATAATAAAGAAAATAAAAATAATGAGGAAAGCAAATAAAAAGCATGGATGTTGATCGTGCACATCAACAAACCAAAAACCAGCTGGGGAGATCAGTGCACACACCACGAAGGTGTGATGCAAAGAGCCCACGATCCTCAAGTTGCTTCTGCCTTTTAACCCCTTTCTCTGGCTCTGGTGGAATGTCTCTCTGCAGCAATGGAATTGTTTGCACCACCTTATCTCGCTGTGAGTGAGAATGTTTGCTTTCTCACTTCTGCATCGTCATGTCTTGTTATCCAAAGGAAGGAACACCGAGCTTCCAAGACAAGATGCATTTGCTTTAACAGCCTTGGGTCTGGTGGGGAGTCAGATAGGATGGAGCCAGAGTCCGGGTGTAAAAGACAAACATATATCATAAATTATTAGTCAGTCAAATGGAGCATCAGATGTTTAGACTTGATGTACGTCAGGGCACAAGAGATTATTTGTTTGTGTAAGAATGTTCAGTATTGCACCTAACCAGCACATGACGAGTGTGTTGGATAAGAAACAGCACAAGGCAAAATTTTTCCATTACAGCCGCTCACTCACGGTGTGGACACCAGCAGCTTGTCCGAATGGGGTCGGAACCACGACAGCAGCTTCTCCGACCGCTCAGAACCAGGACGACGCCCTGCTGCAGGCAGAAAGACGTGGAGCTGCTGAACAACCTGTGAGACCAGATTCACACAACAGCAGCTCAGGTACAACCTCAGTCGCCAAAGAAGTGAAGCTGATGCCGCTGCTGCACTACTGCTTCTGACAAATCCAACCAAATTGTTTGGCGCAACAAAATGATGCCTGGAGCGAAGACCAGCGTGGTTAAGATCCAGCCTCAGAAACACGAAAAACATGTAGCATCAGGAAAATAAGCATCTTTGCTGTCTGGAACATTTTCTGGAACAAATGAAGCAAAATACCACAATTTTGGTTAAAAGCACAGGAAAACGCCTCTCATAATATTTAAGACACTGCAACATTTTTATCATGTACTGTGTCACTGAATTTATAAAACAGGAAATGTTTAAGGAATAGAGAAGCTGAAGCTGAGGAATCCAAAAGTTGAGCGGACTGAGCTGCAGCCTGGACTCATGCAGCTCATTCTTATTAGATATTCCATCATGACTTTACTGGCTTTCACTGGTTTTCTGGCCTGTCACTTTTTTATATTTCATTTCAGGCTGAAGTAAGAATGTTGTTAGGAGAGAAACGGACTTAATTCATGCCGTACTGATCAAATCTGACAAAGTGTTGCTGCCACACAGTCATAATCTTTCATAACCGCAGCCTTGAGACATTTACGTAAAGTTTGAACTGTATGGAAACACAAAAAGTCATTTGTGGGCTTGTCAGCTGTGACAGTGGAGCAGACGGAACAGAACGCTGTGGATTGTGAAATGCCCACATTACCCACGCTTTATGCAGCTGCAGGTTTCGGTCGGCTCGGTACCGGAGCTTAGTGCACCCAGTCGCACGTGTCTGCACATGTACACGTCCACGCAGACGCCGCTTCCACTGGTGCGTTTCCCTTCAGATAGCTTAATTCCGGCCGTAAATTCAAAAAGCAGCCAGGAACCATTAAAGGCAAAGCACTGGTGCTGAAAACACACATTAGGGCTTAGAGCTCAGAGAAAATTGACTCATAATCAAGACGCTGTTAATCCATTGTGAACAGTCAAGAGTCGGTGTTCTTATCTGCAGCAGCCGCTTCGGGGGAGCGGACGTACGAACACTTTAAAGCGTACGACCGGACAAAGCAGAGCGCGTGACCTTTTCAAGCCCAGCTCGGAATCTGACGGATATCACACCTGGAAAAACATCCAGGTCGGCTACTGTGTCTTCATCATCCAGTTGGTTTCTTTGCCTAATCTGGTCATGCAGATCCTCTCCACATTGATCTCCCGGCCGTTCGGAACTCTGTCTCTTCTCCTCTTCATTTGTTTCCTCACTATTACCCATCAGCTCCTCTCAGCCTCCCTATTGCCTGCCCATTACTTCCTGTATTGCTCTCCGTCTGCCCGCTGACTGACAGTGCCGACGTGCCGGGGTAAATTGGGATGTAGCCGCAGTGACAGGCCCTTTGTATTGATTTGTTCATCTTCATCATCCATCACAGTGTCCACACGGAGCTGGAACACGCGCGCACACGAACGCACGGCGCCTGCAGCAGGAGGAAACCTGTCCAGGTCCCCGGCCCGGCAAACTAATCACATTACCTTGATGGAGTGGACCAGTGAAGCACACAAGGCTGCAGCGCTGGAGAGAAACACGGAGGATGCCTTATGTTTCTGTCACCACTTGGGCTCACGCTGAAACAATAAATAAGATGAAGAGGCAAAACGCAGATTCGATGACGTGAGCGCTCGGCTCTTTACTGTGGGTTGTGTTATTGTTAGAGCCGTCGTTGCAGGCGCTGCACTTAAACTCCATCAGTGTTACTTCTACACAACAATGTGCACAAAAGAGCTGGGGTTCTGCAGAGGTTCTGACAGATCGTCCAGTTTGGACATTGGCCAGTTGATCATTTACATCCACCAAGTTTGGTTTTATTCATTTAATCACAGCTCATTAAAGTCAGCTCTGTGTTGCTGAGACCTTCAACCGTTGTGCTAACAAGCTCTTGCTGTAGGGATGTAACTGCTCCCTTGTTTGCTCGTGTTCCTTCCCAGTGAACTTGGAACATGGCCTTTCTGCACACGTCTGTGGTACAGTTTGATCTTTTTACACGTGTTCATGCTTCAGCTGACACCCTCAGGGACGCATGAGAACCAGCAAACCAGGTCGGAGTTCATTGCCTACTGTAAAAACAAGCTGGTTGAAAAGTCGAAAAAGAAAAGTACAGCTAATGATAATAATTCTAATAAATCAAGACAGACTAATTAGATTAGGATGAATATGTTAAACCTTCTAAAGCATCTAATGACAAGTGATACTGGCTTTCCATATCATTATGCACTTCAGCACTGACACTCACAAGTCAGTAATTATAAAAAAGGCAACAATATTTCAGTGAGCAAATCTCAATAAGATTCAAAGTGATGTCAGGTTGAACTTTGAAATCAGACCACGTGCAAATGGAAAAGAAGACAATAAAAGCAACAGGTAGATTAAAAATAAACACGAGCACGGACGGAGGGGTCAGACAGATGCTCTGCCTTATGAGAGCATGAGCTGGAATACGACGTCTGACGAGATCAAACAGAAGCATTTCATTTGTCATTAGTGGCAAGTCAACGCTCTCAACTCCTCTCATTTGCATACGAAAAACAGTGGAGTAAAACATTGGCAATAAAATGAACTAAAGAGAAATATGATTCATCACGTCTATTATACACCTCACAAACAACACGAGTGTCCACTCGTCTGAGAGCTAAAACTCCACCACTTAAAAGCTCAGAACAGGAACTAACGGCATTAATGACACGACCACCGAAGATTTTAGATCATAAAACGAATAAAACACAATGTGTGGCATCCATTTCATCTGAATCTAGAAGAACAGATCAAACCAGTGAAAAGCTGGATCACGGTTCTCTGTGCTCAGAGGAACCAAACTAGACATGGTCACACGCTACACAGCGAAACAAACACGATCACGAAGAGGTGAAAAACTGCGAATAAACACGCTCAAGTTCTTGGCAGCAACAACACAGAGCAAAGCATGCTGGGAACAAACATGTCCGGAACACATGACATGGATACAGAAACAAACACATCTCCCAAAATCATCATAATGAGAACGGTGATAATCAAAACCCTCCAACATGAGCATCCATTAATCCTCTCAAGTTAATCAAAACCTAAATCCTGAAATATGCTTTCTCCTCTTTAAAGATATGACAGCTCATCTGACAAAAAACACACTTGAACATCCATCACTTACTGTAGTTGCACAGAATAAAACAAGAAAACCTTCAAAAATACAAGACTAATGGAGGTTAACATGAAATTACTCACATGGTTTCAAAAGCAGAGGAAGAGGCTGGAGGTGAGGAGGCTAAGCAGGAGGCAGAGGAACAGGTGACGCTGATTGTCCTGCATGTGGCAAAGGAAACAACAGGAAGTGGAGGTGGACAGTGGTGAGGGGCGTGGCCAAAGGAAGAGCGGGAAAAAAAACAGGTTAAAATGAAAAAATATAACTTACAACGACAGTGAATGAAAGATCTGTGCATAGTCTGAAGATCATGTGCTTCAGTTTCATATGTTCATACAGTGAATGACTGATAATGTGTCAAACTAACACAACACTGTGTTGCTGCTGGTTTCAACACTTTACGTTTTGTGATATCTCAAATCTATTGCAGAAATTTGACCCTTACTGCAGTGATTTGACCCTTATTGCAGTAATTTGACTCTTACTGCAGTGATTTGACTCAAAACGTAGTGATTTAACTCTTGCTAGTGATTTCACTCTTACTGCAGTGATTTGACTCTAAACGTAGTGATTTAACTCTTGCTAGTGATTTCACTCTTACTGCAGTGATTTGATTCTTAATGTACTGATTTGACGACTCTTAATGCAGTGTTTTGACCCGTACTGCAGTGAGTTTACTCTTACTGCAGTGATTTGTCCCATACTGCAGTGATTTGACCCGTACTGCAGTGAGTTTACTCTTACTTCAGTGATTTGACCTGTACTGCAGTAATTTGACTCGTACCACAGTGATTTGAATCTTAATGTAGTGATTTGACCCGTACTGCATTGATTTGACTCTTAATGCAGTGATTTGACCCATACTGCAGTGAGTTTACTCTTATTGCAGTGATTTGTACCATACTGCAGTGATTTGACCCGTACTGCAGTGAGTTTACTCTTATTGCAGTGATTTGACCCGTACTGCAGTGAGTTTACTCTTATTGCAGTGATTTGACCCATACTGCAGTGAGTTTACTCTTATTGCAGTGATTTGACCCATACTGCAGTGAGTTTACTCTTACTGCAGTGATTTGTCCCATACTGCAGTGATTTGACCCGTACTGCAGTGATGTGACTCTTAATGCAGTGATTTGACCCATACTGCCTGGATTTGACCCATACTGCAGGGAGTTCACTCTTACTGCAGTGATCAGTCACTCTTAATGCAGAAAACTAGGACTTACTGTTTTGTGACACTGCTGACATGTTTGGTTTGGTTCCTTTTTCCTGCAGACGTTGGGATCTGAAGTCTGATACCAGTATTATATCTGTGAGGCGCGAGGATCCTGACTCGTTTAGCATAAGGAACATTTATATTTAAATGTAGACACTTTGCAGGAGCTTTCATCTGGAGCAGGTACAAACCTGCTCCCAGAGGACGGAGGCAGAGGAAGCACAGTGACATTAGAGGAGACGCTTTCCCTTTGTGCCATCAACCGTCAGATGCAGCGAATGAGGAAAACTGTCAGCTTGTCTTTGTCCAAGAAAACTACTGCACCGTCCAAGAGACAGGTTCCTTCAGTCTGCTGAATGCCTGCATGGCCTCAAATAAAAAGCCAGACGGTCCGGCCACGTCGTCCACTACAGGATGGTTTGTTTGTCCTCAGTCTGATTTCTACGGCATCTGTGGAACGGAACAACCTAAAAAACACCGGTCTTGTTAAACAGAACCTCATCATTCTGGTTAAGATTCAGTATTTAAACATACACCTGAGTCTGAGTCCACTGGTCCAGAACAACAGACAGGTCCAAAGTTGCAGTAGGAGTTTCTAGACAGACCTGTGTTTTGGGTTTGACATCACATGTCTACCCAGGCTGAACTGACAGACATGTAAAGGTTCATCATCGCTTCCTGGAATGAAAGCAGCCTTGTGTAAAACCCCAGAAGACGACACAAGCAGGCAACATGAAAACACACAGGTCAGCTGCTAAACTGAACAAAGACGACTGGATTCAGGAGTGGAAGCAAAATGTTTCCTCGCTGAAAACAAGGTTTAAATCCCTCTCGTCCCTCGAGACGCCGACAGGAAGTAGCTTACTGCACGGCGCTTTGACTGGAGGCTGTGGTTCCCTGTGGGATTCCTCCAGGAAATGCAGCTTCCCTTCATGTTTCCATGTTCGCACTGTCATGTGACACGTGAAACCTTCTCTTCGATACTGTGCATGGATGTTGAATGTGGAAACGGCGAGATAATAGACGCAGGATGGGACGAGCGTCATCTATGTGTGGCTCCATGTGAGCGAATGATTTCCCTGAAGGCGTGAGGTTCCACTACGTCAGACTCCTCAGAGTCACAGGCCTCTGGTTCAGCAGCAGAGATCCACCTTCTGGATGCACAGACTCATTCAGTGTTTGAGCCTTTATTTCTTGAATATCCTGACACTGCTTTATGCTCACTTCCTTCTTCTTTGAACGAGCCCAACATTAGCTGCATATTCGGACTCAGACTTGACTTGTTGGGATTTCACTCTCGCTTATTGTTATTTTTTTCCTTTCAAACTGCGTCCACGTAGGACAACTGTCACGGCTGAACGCAGGAGGTGTGGGCTGAGGGGTGCAGATGATCCCCGGTTAAGGCAACGCAGGCAGCCGCCGGCCCATTGAGAACACGCTGCACTGTAGGCTGCGCGTGCAAGCGCCCGATAAGACGGGGCTCCTGGAGAGAGCGCAGATAAAAGGACAAACGAGCAGCGCACACTGTGCTGTTGTCTCGGGTTTAGTCTCTTTATCCAAGGATGCAGCACAACAGATCACAGCTGCTTTAAGTGCTGTAATAGTGCACAATAACAGCAACACACACTACCAGATGCTGAGAGCATCAGAGGGAGGGAGGTTCACCTCCGAGCGGGGAGCGTCTTATTAATCAAATGAAACAAAAGAAAAGCTTTTTGTGGGTTTGATTTGACGTCACGCAGCGAGAGTCCTCGTCACATCATCATCACGCCTCCTCCATCTGATAATAAAGGACACTTCATCCTGGAGCTGCAGCCGCGCGTCAGCGGAGCTGCTAACAAACTGGGGTGTTTCAGTGGAGTTCCTCCTGTTTAATGGGTCAGTGGAAAGTTTCAGATAGAGACAGAAACAGAAATGAGGAGCGCTCTGTCCTGTGGAGGAGGAAACCTCCAGAGAAGCAGCTGCCTCGACCGGCTGAGGTACGAGGTCCACCTCAGGGAGAACGGTGATCCACACCGGGAGCAGGATCTTATCACCACTGGCTCCACAGAACTAAAGGATCGCTCTGCTTCGCTTCAGCAGCTTCTGAAGACGCTCGCCTGCTTCTACATCACCGTTTGTGCAGTTCTCAGCGCGCTCGTACTGTTTCCATGGGGAAATCAACGCGCGCGTTTCACACATCACCTGCAACAAGTTTTTTTATTTGTACAGTGGCTTATTAATAGAATATGAAGCACTTGGGTCTAATGTAGTGCTGGTATGTCGAAAACAGCATTAAGTGACAGACGCGTTTCTCCATTAGCATTTCAGACGCATTGTTTGCTTTGGAAATGAGATGGATAATTAGAGTATTTATAGCCTTCTAAAAATACCAGTGACTCATTGACGACAGGTAATTAAAAGACAACACATGCAGTTTAACACAAAGGCGTTCAGAAGCACCGGCACCAAACCCAAATCCAAATGTTTCATTCAGGATGTGTTTGACTTTGAGTAATTCTGCGTCGGCGCCGTGGCTGCAGCCGTTTGACGTAAGGTCCCAGCTGAAGGTCCACCAGGGATGGTCTCAATGTCAAGAAATGAAAATGCGAATAATTCATGCCAAGGCTCTCCATCACGCGGTGGGAGGATGAATAAAGCAGCAGGCTGAGCCTAACCCAGCGCCGTCCAAGGACGAGGCCTTAAACCCACCCAGCTGATGACTAATAACTTTTCCACGTGGCTTCCTGCTCATTCATCACCAAGGCTGAACAATCCAAACTGCAATCGCTCCCATTAAAGCCATTATACTGTCGACATCTTCTTTGGTCAGGATGAATTCTGAAACGATTAAATCGTTCGTCTGAAAACAGTTGCATATCAGTGAAAAAGAAAACCTTGAGCCTGGATCGCGCACTGTCGAGGTGTTTCGAATAAAACCTTAAAATCTGCCTCTTTGTGTCAGATTGGGTTTGATGATGATTTAGTTTGAACCAAAGATGAAAAATATGAAGGAATGAGTCGTCTTGAAATACGACACAGGACCTGATATAAAGAAACAAGCTTAAACGCTGTTATCTGTATCAAACCGTTTTTGCATTGATAAGTTGTTGAGTCCTGAATGTAAAACTCTCTAGTTTCATTATTGTTTGAGCAGCACAGGATCATATTTTCCTACTTTCAGTTACAGTAGCTGTGGAAATTTAAGGTTTATTGTGATTCAATTTGTTATTGAATTAACAGGTAATAACATTTCAAAATTTCTATTTCTATTATAGAGAAATTCAAATAGTCCATGTCCGGTTGTGGATTTGTGCTACTGTTATTGTTAATGAGCCAGTAAATGCTGTTACATGTGATGCATAGCCGTATGTACAGTTTGGAGGAGAAGTGGAAACCTCCCCCTCCCACATCACACACCTGGCGGCACCAAAGTAGGACAGTCACATCTGAAAGCACACAAACAAACCAAAGCTGGGGGAGACGGCAGCTTATAAGCAGGATGCCAATAGATTTCCTTTGAAGAGTAAGTAGCCATTGGCCCCTTCAGTGTTGCATTTTAAGCATGTAATCAAGCCAAGAGTAATTGAATCCATGGCCAGAATGCAGATGCAGAAAGGAGAGGAAACAAAGTCAGGGCTGAGCAGTGAGGACAGAGGAAAGGAGGCGATGTGAAGGAAGGTAATGACAGATGAGAGCAGAGGAAAGAGATGGGGAGAGGAAAAAAATGTGATGAAAGCAACTGGATAGAGGAAGGTTCGGAAGATGTGGGGAGACAAGGAGAGCAGGAGGGGAAACAGATGGAGACGTGGAGAAAGCGATGGGAACAAAGAGAGATGGCGAGAAAGGAGAGGGAGGGGAGAGAGAGAAGAAGAGAGAGAGGAGAGAGAGGAGGAAGGCGAGCAGATAGATACTCTGCCCTGCATCTACAGCTCTGCGTTTTGGATAATGAAGAGAAGCAGGTGGGCGAATAGATTCTGTCACAGTCTACAAGACGCGAGGACACTGGCTGAGAGAGCGAGAGAGCGAGCGAGAGAGAGAGAGAGAGAGACAGAGAGAGCGAGAGGGAGAGAGAGAGAGAGAGAGAGACAAAGAGAGAGAGAGAGAGCGAGAGAGAGGGAGAGAGAAAGGGAGAGAGAGAGAGAGGGACAGAGAGAGCGAGAGAGAGAGAGAGAGACAGAGACAGAGAGAGAGAGAGAGAGAGAGAGAGAGGGAGAGATAGAGGAGAGAGAGAGAGAGAGAGAGAGAGAATAGAGAGGAGAGAGATAGAAGACAGAGAGCGGATAAGAGAGAGAAAAAGCGAGAGACAGCGAGCGAGAGATAGAGAGAGGAGAGAGAGAGAGAAGGAGAGAGAGAGAGAGAGAGAGAGAGAGAGAGAGAGAGAGAGAGAGAGAGAGAGAGAGAGAGAGAGAGAGAGAGAGAGCCAACAGATCTGCCAACCTTACAGCATCACTAATTCTGAGAATGGAGTCGTGTGTGTCTGTGTGACTATGTTCTCTTAAAGCAGACTACAGAGGTCTAGGTAATTATCTCCTGAGCAGAGAGCCAAGTAGCAAACAGCCCACAGTGACTGAGGGAGACAGAGACAGACAGAGAGAAGGGGGTGATGGAGGCCATTCTGCATAGTTGTTTTGAAGTTGGCACGTTTTATTTTTATTTCACCAAATGAATAAACATCATCTTCCAGATTATGAGTCCATGAATCACGACGTGTCGTACCTCGCGTTAATCTGCTCAACAGCGACCCGTGTGGCCACAAGCCGCAACTACACACTGCATTTTATCCCGTGCCCGGTTCCCGCCCTGATTCCACCAACCATGATGTTCCAGACCCTCATCATTCACATAATCAAATAATCATCACAGTTTGGTTCTGTTCAGCAGCGGTAACTAAGGCCCGTGTTACAGAACCTTCATCGCTATGGCGACAGGATTCAGGGGATCAGTCTGAACTGGGGGCTTCAATGTCTTCATTCACAAACGTGACGATGCTAAACTGTGGCACGTTACAGACGTTACAGACGTTACAGACGTTACAGACGTTACAGACGTTACAGACGTTACAGACACAGTTCCTGTGTCGTCTACAGGTAGAAAACATCGCTCTGAACTAGTAGAACCGGACTAGTGTTTTCCTGTTTATCAAATAAACCCCATGCTTTTTGGATTCAAGCATTTCTTTGTGTAACACATAGAACCCGAGTCAATAAATCCAATCATTTGCTGCTCACTTTTTCCTCCTTGGTTTTTATTCTCCCACTGTTTTTCCTTCTTCCTCTCTCTCTGTTTCTGTCTGTCCACGGAGGCAGCAGATAAAGCGCCGGCCTCCACGGATGAAAAGGGAGCTCACCTCTGAGAACGAGCACAGCTCGTCTGGGGCTCCCTCGCTCCCTCGTTCGCCCTGCGCTCCCTCGCTCCCTCGCTCGCCCTGCGCTCCCTTGCTCCCTCGCTCGCCCTGCGCTCCCTCGCTCGCCCTGCGCTCCCTGCGCTCCCTCGCTCGCCCTGCGCTCCCTGCGCTCCCTCGCTCCCTCGCTCGCCCTGCGCTCCCTCGCTCCCTCGCTCGCCCTGTGCTTCCTTGCTCCCTCGCTCGCCCTGCGCTCCCTCGCTCGCCCTGCGCTCCCTCGCTCGCCCTGCGCTCCCTCGCTCCCTCGCTCCCTCGCTCCCTCGCCCGCCCTCTCTCTCCTCGTCTGCTGCTGGCTTTTTCTGACTCTTTAAGTGTTCCCATGCTCTCCAGCAGAACCCTCACACTCATGCAGCCAACCACGAGCTGCGCCTCGACGTCCCAATCTCTAAAAGTGCACTAAAAGCTCCTGTGAGACAAAGCGGGAGAAATGTGTGAAAGCAGCCGATCGTCGTGGACCTGGAGCCGCTGCCCTCGAAGACAGACGGCGTGCAGCCGTCGCATCACTTCTGGTTCTTGGTCATAAAGATATGCTGATTTTCATGGTAATAAGTCAGTTCTCATGCGTTCATGGCACCTTCAGTGTAACAGCTGCTCCTTCCATCCAGACTTGTCTCAACTCAAACGGTGTCTGGATCTTTAACCTCTCTGAACAGTTAATTTGAGCCTCTTTTTGAGGCGCTGCAGTGAAGACGGCGCCGTGTGGGTCTCGTGTTCTGGAAGCTGCCGAGTTCGTGTCAAAGCTTTTAAAGTCGGAGGTGACGCTGGAGCTGAGGCCTGTGCGTCCCGGAGTCGTGTCAGCAGGGGGCCGAGGCTGTGGGTCTGAGGATGAATGAATGGGTGTGGGCGGTGGAGCGTCGCTGTCCACAGGATTCACACTGTTTCCTCGGAATCTCCTTCCTGTCGTTGTCGTTGACTTTTTCTCTACATTTCATTTCACAGAAACACCAGCAGTGATTCTGCTGCTGTTATATTTGCTGCAGCCAGTAGAGGTCACCTACTAGTTACCGGAGAAGCGTTACTGGAGAAGCCGCTTTCTGCCCATTAACACGACGCCAACGAACCAGAACCAGTGGACGACCCATAGCGACCCAGCGTACGGGGACAGATCCCCGTGCGCAGTAAACTGGGCACAGTTAGGTGGAAATCCCAGCGCTGCGTGACCTGAATGCAGCTTTTCAGGGGTGCGTTGAGCTCCAAGCTCCGTGGATCATTCAAGGGTTTGGGAGTGTTTGGGTTCTCCTCCACAATCCGGTCTGCCATCTTTCACGGACACGTCCACCAGAACCCTGATCCGAACCCACTGTGCACGTGTTCACCTCCACTCACCCACAGACTCGATCCATCCAAGATGGCGGCTCGAGTCTGTGAGAGGAACCACAGAGCGACCAATAAACTTTAGCTGATCAGACTGCACACACGCCAACAGAAAAAACTAAAAACACTCCAATACAACGAATGACTGAAACAACCAAGGTGTCGTCCTTTCAGTTCATCACAAACCAACAAACACACAAATCTGTGTTTTCCAGCTGAGGAAGGTCCAGACCAGATAATCTGTGGGTTTGATCCTATTGAAACATGGAGGGTGAAGGCAGCTCAACAGGTCACAGTGGGAGCTGCTACACAATTAGCACTTAGGTGTAATTATGAGTTGCGTTACAGAGCGCGTCCTAGAGGATCCAGATAATAACTACTTATCAGAACCATAAAACCAATCTACTGCATTAATGATGGAGAAAACCTCTTAGGTCATCACTTCATTTTTATTTTCCTACAGTGATAATAAGAAGAACAAGAACGACAGCAGCCCCTGAAAGCAGGAGGCTCAAGTTTAGAGTCACCGAGGATTTAGAGCTCAAATCAAACAGGTCCAACAGACAACGAGCACAGAAATGAGCAAAAGAAATGAGACGAGACCTCACAACAACCGCAGCCCCTCCGGAGGCCGGAGGTGTGAGTTCAGCCGTCCTGCAGTGGAGCTG
>NC_040895.2:18080456-18082956 GCF_900634795.4 Betta splendens
TCCTCCTCCTCCTCCTCCTTCCTGTGATGATCATCAGGCAGCTCCCCACACGCGCTGCGGAGGCAGCAGCTAACGAGGGACGCATGCACACGCTGACTGTTAGAAGCAATTAAAAACTTGAGTACGAGTGTGAAGGAGACACAGAACCTTGAGCAGGTCCAAACTGTGTGTTCTCAGTAATGAAGCTCGTGAGTGTTTCATTGTCTGTTGTTGGCACCAGACTTGTTATTTGGTTCATCGTTGCCATGGAAATAAAGACAGAGGCAACAAGAGCTTTGGATGTGCTTGACTTTGACTGAGTGAATGCGAACTGAGGAAACCACAAACATGCAGTTGTATTGTTGAAAAATCCCTTAACGGAGGATTTTCTAGAAGTGATCAAACGTTACAGCAGGATCCGATGATTTACAGGTAGAATGTGCTGCTAGGGCAAAAAGTCCAGCTCAGGAAACCGCTGGAAAACATGAGGCTGTGGACGTTAGCGAAGCCTCGACGGAGCCGTTTCCTTCAGACGGAGGAGCAGCGATCGCTGCTTCCCAGAAGAACCGTGCTGCTGGTTTGGGTGGTGGTGGTGTGTGTGTGTGTGTGGGTGTGTGTGTGGTGGTGTGTGTGTGGGGGGGGGTGGGGGGGGGGGCTTATGTTTACAATAAGGAAGATCAATGATTAGTTGTGATGCTCAGTTTTTTTGCTGAAATGATGCTCATTTCAGTCCAACTGAAATGTGGAACTGTTGGTGTCAGAGAACAGGTTCACAAACAGAGTTGGAGTTTTCAGACTAATAAATCCTCAGAGACGCAGCGTAAACAAACATCATCACCACAGCTCGACTCAGTGAAAACCCAACGGAGATACAGCACGAAGACGTCAAGCCAGCACTGCTGCTGGAGTCTGAGCAGCTGGATCTGAGCAGCCGGGTCCAGTCTGAGCAGCCGGGTCCAGTCTGAGCAGCTGGATCCGAGCAGCGAGGTCCAGTCTGAGCAGCTGGATCCGAGCAGCCGGGTCCGAGCAGCGAGGTCCAGTCTGAGCAGCCGGGTCCAGTCTGAGCAGCCGGGTCCGAGCAACGAGGTCCAGTCTGAGCAGCTGGGCCAGTCTGAGCAGCCGGGTCCAGTCTGAGCAGCTGGATCCGAGCAGCGAGGTCCAGTCTGAGCAGCTGGATCCGAGCAGCCGGGTCCGAGCAGCGAGGTCCAGTCTGAGCAGCTGGATCCGAGCAGCCGGGTCCGAGCAGCGAGGTCCAGTCTGAGCAGCCGGGTCCAGTCTGAGCAGCCGGTCCAGTCTGAGCAGCCGGGTCCAGTCTGAGCAGCCGGGTCCGAGCAACGAGGTCCAGTCTGAGCAGCCGGGTCCTGCCCTGATGAGGAAACGTGAGCCCTGTGTTTTTACTAGTTCGCAGGAACAGCTGGATTCCGGCAGGTTGTTAAAGCTTCTTCTCTTCGTGCTTGTGAACACACTCCGGCAGCGCCTGGTGATTTCCTGAGCAGCGTGTCCCTCCGCTTTCCTTTAAAAAGCAAAAACAGTTCATAACCTGCACCAGACGGAGGGTGCGCTGATACAAACCTCAGGTTCTGCAGAAAGGATCAGGAGTTAGAACAGGGTTGCAACTGGTATCTCTGTAAAACAGTGGAAGTGCTGCAGCACGAACCCACACAAACAGTGGAACATGAGCCGCTGGGACAGAGACGGATGAGTCAGTACAGACCCAGGTCACAGCTGGTCCAGAGTCTGCTTCACGCCCAGTTCCAGTCTGCCTGTGGGGATGGAGCGACTGTCGCACGTATACGACCGGCGCCGGCTCTGAGCGGAAGCTTCAAACCAGCAGCACCTCCCAGACGTCCACAGAGCAGCTGTGACGTGAGTCTGGAGAGGAAAGCGCTCCGTGGCTGAAGGACGAAGCATGAAGATGCACAGTGGCGACTGGAAGCCAGAGGTCGACGCCAGCAGGACGTTCAGGACTGTTCAGCTCCGTCAGTTCCTCCTCCTGGAGACGTTTCCAGCAGCTTCACAGGGAAACGACTGGGCTCCAGGCTGAATAAAAGAACTCAACACGGCGACAGACCGAGCGAAGACCTGAAAGCCTGCGGTTCATGACCCTGTTTGCGTTCACTTGTAATTCATGACAGCGATGTGGAACCTGACATTAGACACAGTTCATTCCATTAATAATGCATGATAACAGAGAAATCTTATAATCATGCAGCAGATGAAATCCTACCAGCGTTTGTGCAGGCACCAATATGCATGACTCCTTAGCGGGTAATGGATGTGATGGTGGATTAGACCTATACAGGCTGATGGAATAATCTCTGATAATTATCTGTCTTCATCCTGGGGCTTTCTGGAAATATTCTCCCTTTCAATTGTGCTGATTTTATATTGTATTCTCTTCAGTATATACACGCTACCTTTGTTCACGGTGACGTTATTCATTTGGCCAAAATAAAGACAAAAAGAAAAAACATGGCCGCACTCATACTCAGCTCCAAAGTCCTGTTCTTAAATTAGAGAC
>NC_040895.2:18087956-18102956 GCF_900634795.4 Betta splendens
AGCATGAATGAAGCGTCTCCGTCTCCTTGACCAGCGGACACACGCGCTCACTTAGGATGTACAGTATGAAGCTGCAGCCACGGATCAATCAAGTGTTTGGAGAGACGTACTTCACCTTTAATTACTGTCACCGCGGCAGCGCTGCAGGAGCGGGAGCAGCAGGTCTTCCTGTGTGCTCTATTTGTGCGTTTATTCACAAACCTAATAAAATCTTATTTGCCGTCGCCTCCACGTTCCGTTGCTCGTGTCTGTATAGAACCACGAGAACCAAAGAACTGAGCTGACTCTGAGAATCGACCCGATCAGCGCAGAGCAAATCCTAACAGGTCATGACGATACGGCACCTTTTGTTTCACTGTTTGCTGAAATATTGTTTCTGGCATAAAAATAGGTTTGGCAGAATTTATCAAGTTAACAATAAAGAGCAAAAAAAGTGCTCCCACTTCAGAATCCTCACTTAAGGTCAGGTACTTAAGGACCTGCTCCACAATGGACTGAACTATAAATAATGTTTCTGCAGAAATCTGAATCGAACAGGCCTCGTTAAGTGTGTACAGGGTGAAGGAACATGTCATCTCACAGAACTAGCATCAATTAAACTGTTCTGTTCAGTAGAAATGGGCTGAACGGACGCCTGCTTGGTCCAGTCATTAAGGAGATCGTCACCTGCACTGGTCTGTAGGACTCAGTGTTGGGTTCAGTACAGCACCGCATTAAAGCAGCCTGTGGAGACGAACACAGGCTGCACTCAGAACCGGGCCACTATCCAGCCACGTCCTCACACTGCAGGACTTCAGTGGGACAGGTGTGAGGAGCGACGGGCCCAGAGAAGATCAGGGACGGCAGGAAGTAGAGGTGGAAGCAGAGCAGAACTGGGCTGACGGCGCCAAACAAAGACAGAAGCAGCAGGAAGATTCTGTTAAGATTCTCAGCTCTTAGTTGTCCTTTACTGACAAAGCAGCTCATAAGCAGCGTGATCAGCTGGGCTCCACTTCACACGGCACCACATCCCGATACGTCCTTCAAGCCACGTCACTGAGTCAGAAACAGGAAAGTGGAGCACGACCGTCGTTAGCAGCGCCAGCGACACCTGGAAGTGATGAGTGGATGCGTCGCTGTCGGTTCACTTCCTGAGTCTGAACCGAGGAGGTTTAATCAGCTGATCCGCGTTTCTGCGCTGACATGGATCTACACTCATTAGCTGCTACTGATGGAACTGAGCATCTCATTTTGGCTCAGAGGAGAGAGAGACTCGAGTCGAGTAGGATGTTTTTGTCACTGCATCCACACAGTGCAGTGCACAGTGAAAGGAAACAGCGTTCCTCCAGCACCACGGGGCTAAACTGACAGAAGTAGCTACTGTAGCTAACTGAGAGCCCTAATTAACTAACTAGCTCACACATGACAGATTCACATTTAGGTTAATGGAAAAACTGTCAATTCTTATAAAGAAAGTCAATTATACAACAGAGAAAAAGCCAAAACCTTAACGTATTATAATGTTTTATGATTATTACAGAAGTCCTTCGTCTTTTATTTGCATATCGTGTAACTACCCTTTCTTTGTTTTGGGCCACTGCCCTTTAAAATGTCTGCACCACCCTGTTCCTGAGCCTCAGTAACATGCGTTCTGTCAGTCAGAGCAGCTGAGTCCGACTCTGAGCCCGTGTGACCTCTCTCTGAACCTTCAGCTCCAGGTTGTGGCTCGTGTTTCTGTGATGGTGTGGTTTCAGGTGTTCCCGGGTCTCAGTCTCGTGGGCCGTGGGGAGACACGTTCACCCTGACTCGGGCCCAATCTTAATTTAGATCTTCCTCATTGCTCTTTTTCTCCTATTTGTGCCTCAGGTCCAACTGTGGTTGTAATGGTTATTAAACTGAAGCAAACGTGGAAATTAGCCATAAAAAACAACAGAACTGCTGAACCTGAGGACACTGTGACATGTACAGGTATAAAAAGGGCTGAAGGTGATGAAGCTGCTTCATTCCCCGTTACTGAGCCTCTGCTCACTGTCACCTGTCAGAATCATCCCAATGGTTCCACTAACACCCGGAAACGTCTTTGCAGCTAAATGAGCCTTTGTGTCTTGATCCCTTCTTCCAGCCGCTCTGAGCCCGATCGGGGTCACATCAGACTCGTCTTTGTCGTTGGAGACAGTTGAACGGTTCTGAGCTCGGGTTCTGGCCGTCAGGACCCAGACGGTCCCAGTCAGCTGCCGTTGGTGGTTCCAGCCGCTGCTCTGGGCCTCGGCGTCTGGGCCTCGGCGTCTGTCTCTCTCCTCCCTCCTCCAGCATCTTGTATTCTCCTCGTTTCCAGCCAAACAGCGTCCTTTCATCCCTTCTCTTCTCTTGGCTCTGATTTGCTTTGTTCCCCTGCTTTTATCTCTGTTTTCCTGGGTATTTTCTCAGCTCCAGCTTCGGCCCCCGTTTGTCATCCCACCGCGTCTTGTCTCCGCCCGCCCGCCGTCCCCCGCCTGCTGCTGCGCATACTCACATCCAAAATAACTCCCCAGACTTCTCAACCCACAACGTGACAGTAAATAGAAAATGACTCACGGGTATCAACCCTCCTCTATGAGCACGGAGCTCTTCTGTACAATTAGACTGTTGAAAGCCTTCACGCTGACAAACAGCTTAAGGAGCAGAAAGGAAATCCAATTAAGTGAAATGTGAGAGAGGGAGGAGAAAAGGTGTTTCCATTTAAACGGACAAGTGTTTCAAATACGTGAACTCTGGAAGCGACTGACACGCTAATATGAGCTTCCTCTCAACGTGTTCCTCTGCTCCGTAACGGCTGCACATCACAGCAGCAGCGATGGGGTCCGCCGTCGGCCCACGCTCAGCGGGACCTCAGCTGTTCCTCCATCATGTGACCTGAGTGACTGTGAACACACTGAACCCACTTCAGTGATTCACTGTTTCAGGCTGAGCTGCGACAGCCTCCTCCCCGTCGGACGCACACGAGCTTCTGTTTGTTGTCTCGGTTTAAAAAGACATTTTCATACTTATAATAATTTCATTATGTTGATGTAGTTTTTACTCTCACAAGAGGGAACTGCTTTGAACCAGAAAGTTGTTCTGACCTCGTGTGTGTGACATCATCATAGGAGGAAAGTGAAAGGAGTGGTTGACAGGTCCACAGGGACGACCTGCAGCCTCCCAGCAGCCGCTGTCCTGACTAACAACCAGCAGCTCCACAACCGACTGTGGTTCAGACTGCGATGGAGCCTCTCCTGCTTTGTTCCAGGTTCTCCAGCTCTTCCTGGACCTTAGCAGCAGAGTCCAGCCCAGCTGCGTGTGACCCTGACGGGTCCAGAACCAGCCCAGAACCTGACAGCTACAGAACCAGGTTCCAGGTTCTCTGATGAGGTGGGACCACGGTGCCACTCGACTTCAGCAGTCTTTACATGAAGCTCTCGCTGCTTAGAACAAATTCTAACCTGCAGCGGCTCAATTTAGTGAAGCCTCCGTCCGTTTCAAACCAAGTTGCAGCAGCTTCTCTTCAGCTTTTTGGACCAAACATATCACATACACAAATTCCCAGCTCTCCGTCTTGGACCGGAATCTCCCTCCAGACTGCCAGCGACGCTGCCAAGTGCTGTTAATCCATCGGTGATTATTCATAGACATAAGATAAATGTCCACATAAAACGCAGAGTGGCCTGCAGCCCCCGCTGAGCTTAAATTTAGACTCTAGGATGCAACAGTTTATCCCAAGGTAACAGCTACTGCCATAATCTTCTTGGCAGGAACAACCTTGAGAGGCCTGTTTTTCTGCGGATGATGGAGCGAACAGTGGGCCGGGATAAACAGCGCCTGCATTGTCCTGGGCCTTAAATGTCAGCGCCGACGAGCGGCGGTGCTGCGTGGAGGAAGAACCCGACGCCTGCATTTCTCCCATTTCACAAAGCTGGAGGATGCTGAGTGCCGACACGGAGCATCTTCCACCATCCTGACCTAAACCCTCACTTCACAAAGGGCCACCGGTTAATTCCCGCATTAGTCTTCGCTTCAGGACTAATCTTTTAAGAAGGATCACCTTGCAGTGATAGCGACCTCGCGTGAATCAGCGTCTGATAAGTGATGCTGGGAGGAAGCAGCTCCGACGCTGTGTTTGTCTGGTTGTGCGTTCATTCCTTCCATCCGTGTCGTCTTCTGTCTGAGCAGCTGGAAATCGGACCCTCTTTAATTGAGGCGGGTGATTCTAACCCGAACCTCCGCTGCTCCCCGTTACTCCAGTGACGAGTGCGAATCACTGACACGCTCTCTGCTGTGACTGCGTCTGCTGAAGATGAGATTCGATGCGGTTTGATGTTGAGCCATCTGTGCGAGAGCTTCTGTTTCCATAAAACACGTTTCTATTGGTGCAGGTCTGACAGTCAATGTCTTTTTCATGGCTTGATTCGCTCATCAATCTGAACCCACCCGTTTTACGCCTCAGCTCTAAACCTGCAGTGAAGCAGTGACGTATAAACCTCTGCTCCGTTGGCTGCGTTTCCACACAACTGTCCCAGTAACGCGTGTCCCTCACGCCTCTGACACAAGCGCTTGCTGCTGGACTGCATTTAGCCAAACTTCCTGCGGTTTCTGCTTTCTGCTGCTGCGTCTTGTCTCTTCTGAGTGTGACAGACGACACCTGAGCGCTGTTTAAGCCTTTACTGCTTCACCGCTTCTGTAAAGTTAACAAACGGAAGCAGGAAATGTGCTACAACATCTAATATGAAAAGCATGAATCCATTGAGAGTCTTTGTATTAAGAGGCAATGAGAAGCATTTCCTCCATTAGCGCATGTAAAACAACATAAATAAGCAGAAGTAAACATCGCTGGCACCTCTTTGTTTCACTCCCATGAACACAGCATGTTATTGTGGCAAGTCGCTAATTAGACACTGTTAATACTCTCATTCATCACCATCACAGCTGCTCGCCACAGAGCCCATTACGCCGCGGACGCGCCGGCACGTGCACGTTGAGACGCAGGCAAAGACCAGTTTAATGAGCCTCTAAGTTCACTGCTCATTTGCTTCACGGTTTACTCACCTTTCCTCCACGTACGCACACACTTAGAAGGGTTTCTTCACATGAGACTGAATAAATCATAGCTGATGCTGTGATACCACAGACCCAGGTCTGACCCTCATTACACTTCAAGGTTGTGTTGAAATGTGCCCACCTGCTGTTTGATATAAGCTTAAAGAGAGGAGCAGCTCGGACTGATGGGAGATCAGCTGAGATTGAGAGCTGTGCATCCAATGATACAGACGATAGAGACGATGGGCGACACAGACGACACAGACGACAAATACGATACACACGACACAGACGACAAATACAGACGACAAATACAGACGACAGACAACACAGAGCTCAGAGGAGCTCACCTGGAGTTTGTCCTCTGATGCTCCCGTCGCTCGCTGATGCTGGGCAGCGGAGCAGGTGAAGAGCTGCAGACTTTCACCACTGGTGGAAGTCAAAGAGTAAGAAACTTGGTTCTGTTCAGAAGCATAACTACTGCAGTACTGACAGTATTTAAGTCTGCTACAAACAGAGACAGAGGAAGCTGTTGATGGTGGACAGATAATGTGGGAAATGCTGGTCCCAATAGAGGCAGAGGCTCCACTGACGGTGCGACAGTGGTGTGAGGAGGGAAGCCTGAAGCACCTGACACTGAGGCAGACGCAGGAGATGAGAGCGAAACAGGAACAGAGACAGGAAGTGGCATCACACCAACAAAGAAGACGGATGTAAACGGACCCAGCGCCGCCCCAGCAGGCCGGTGGGCCGGCCGGTAACTGCCCGGTGCAGGGTCCGAGCCACCGCTTTCTTAACCTCTGCACACGGGCTCCTGTTTATTGACTCCAATGTTAAACCACCTGCAGCAATTTCTGCAGCCACGTATTGATTTTATTGTAAAGCTACAGCAGCAATACTGGACGATATTGGATTTTATCAGCTCGCTCTAATTGAGCCACACGGTCACAAATTACCCCGAACGTGCAAAGTTAGCAAGAACAGCAGCATCCGCGGCTCACGTGTGATACGACAGCTTCAGCAGCTAAGTGGACCTTTACTCCAGGTTAAAACGCTTTATGGCCCAAGTGTCTGATCCTGGAGACGCCTCCAAGACATTTACTGCTGAGCGATATTGAAAATACAATTTACAGAGAACGCTTTGCAATAAAATGAATCATGGTATCAAGGCTGAACTGTTCAGTGGAAAGGTCGAAGGTCAAAACATCCAATATGGCCACAGGTCAAACACAGCAGGTTTTAAGTAGCTTATTGATAAGGTCGCTGAGGCTTGTGAGCGTTAGAAGGAACATTCAATCTGTGCAAACATGGCTCAGACACGCTGGTAAACAAACTATGAAGGAGAATGAGTGGCGTCGCTACATGAGTGGGAACTCTGGCAGAATCACAGATTTCTGAATCTTCTAACAATTAGATTTGAACTGAATGAATGAGCTCAAGCGGTCGCTGCCCTTCGAGCCACTGGCTATTAGCGGCTAATGGCTGGTTCAGCACCGCAGGTCATGATTCATTATATTTATTCATCCATATATTGGAACTGGTTGGTTCCTGTCTGTATCAGGCTCTCCCACGCCTCACACCTCCTGCCCCGCGACGTGGGTGGAGGCCAAGCTCCAGAGAGACAACCTTTAACGATGGCTGACAGAAACCCTCTTCAACTTTAGTCTCTTGATAAGTTGTGAATTCTCCCTCATTGCTGTAATTTTGGGCCGGAGGCTTCATTTGCTGATGTTGTTGTGTCCTGTCATTCTCTGACCGCCCACCGGACGTCCTCAGTCTGTCGCTCTCATCCTGCATGCGCGCAGCCGTTAGCCGCTTCCTCGTTAGCTGCTTCCTCGTTAGCTGCTTCCTCGTTAGCTGCTTCCTCGTTAGCCGCTTCCTCGTTAGCTGCTTCCTCGTTAGCTGCTTCCTCGTTAGCTGCTTCCTCGTTAGCCGCTTCCTCGTTAGCCGCTTCCTCGTTAGCCGCTTCCTCTTTAGCTGCTCCTCGTTAGCTCAGCGTCTCCACCAACTGCTGCCTCTCACGTCCTCCTGCTCTGTTCCCACTGCTTTGCATGTCGACACGTGGACTCTCATCCCTGCTGCCGCAAACAAAACAGCCTGTTAACTGAAGAAGGCTGCGTAATAAAACATTGGACCTGAAGCTATGCTGTACAATAATTAAAAAGCGACATCGCAATTTATGTTTTAAGGAGGTTCTAAGCACAATAAAGAAGATGAGTGTTGCCAGGCAGCGGAAAGTGAGGGAATCATTGAAATGTGCAGACGGGACCTTGAACAGCAGCCGTGGGCTGAATGGTGATTTGTGGCGCTGGACGGCCAGCTGACGTCCGTCCCGTATTACTCCAGGTAACGTGTGACCTTCCAGGCCTGACAGCGTTTCTTACAGCACCCAGACGGCGTCTCTGGGGACGGCGAGCTAATGTTTCAGGCTGCTGGCTTCCTCCAGCATCTGAGCTTTTTAATAGGAAAACTATGGAACAAACACAGAGTCAAGGACGGATTCTATTGGAAAATGACGTGATGTTTTACCACCGGTGATACGAGCAGGTCAGGAAGTTCTAATGGCAAATTAAGCAGGAGGACTTTACTATTCAGGCTGAGAGTTGGCTCAATCGATGGCGTTAATGTCACACCGGCCCTGCTGCGCCGCTCTGTCGATAACGTGTTGTTTTGTTTATTTATTTTTTTATATTTCAATCAATTTTGCATTATGTCTCCTTGGAGCCCAGAGGTCACCTGGCGTGAGCTGCTTCTGCCATTTTCTGCACAGCTGATCACCTGCACACGCTGCTGCGGCCGATGGAGCCGCCTGCTCATGTTTATACTGGTTTAATTACAGAAATAATGCAAAAAGCGTTGTCAGCCTTGATGTAAGAGTCACATTGATCTGCTTACTTCTGTGTCCAATAAGCCATTAACAATAATCTATTATTGAAGATAACTTCAAATGCTTCATCGTTACTGGAAACGGGTCCAGTTCATCTGCTGCTGGCGACTGAGCGATGGTGTTGCCTGTTTTTGAGCCGTGTGCTTCGCTGCGTCTGCTCTATAGTGTTTATGCATTTACCACATGCTGCCAAGAAGTGACACACGCACTTTGAATTTCATACATTTAAATCAGCCCTGCTACAAGCTCACATTTACATTCCTGCTAAGGAGCACCCGACACTCTGAAAGCGCAGCATGTTATATTTGAGGAAATGGAAAAACAACAGCTCTGCTTGTTTGGACAGGGTGGTTTTGAACGGGATAAAGAAGGACCTGCGTTTGTTTTCAGACGTAATCCCTGGGCTCATCCTGCCTCCACAGTCATGCTGTCAGCCCCTGAAGAGGTTTCCATGGAGACGGCAGGGGATGGAGGGTGGGGGTCTCCTGACACTGGGAGAAACTTGGTAATTGGCAGATTATCAGAAGACGGGGTTAGCGTCTCCTGCAGAAGCAGCAGGGGGCCGACGGCCCACGTCACCGCTCGTCTCCAGCCTGAAACACAACCAAGGTTTAATAAATAACACTAAATGCTGCACAGAGGAAATAGCGGCTTGTCCACCGCTCCCATAACAGTCGAGCTGCAGGGAGGCTGCAGATTGCTGGGTGGACAGATCCTGACAGCCGGCAGGGACAGTGACACTGAGAGGGAGACAAAACCGTGCAAGCTGCACTCGGACAGACTGAGGAGGCAGAGCTGCTGCACAGGCGGAGCCTCACACATAAAAATACCAGCGCATTCTTCTGCTTGTGTCCTCAACAGAGACGAGCTGGGTGCGTTTCTGTGTAGAGGAGTGTGTATGTAGAGCCTGTGTAAGAGGTGATATATGGCCCCATATCACTACACAGACTAAGGTTAAACCAGTGTTAAAACAAAATCCACCACACTGTGAACCTGCTGTATGTGTGTATTATTGACGTAGTCATTAGTGATGAGTCACCGATACACAGGCCTTATTCTCAGATCGCTTTAACTTCAAGGCCGTTATTAATCCAGTGTTAACATCAAAGGTGCGTTGATGCGACTGTGGCAGAACGGAGGCGACTCTCAGTCTCGGCCGTTTGGCTTCAAGGCCTATGGAGACGATACAAAACACAAATCCAACAACCCTGAACTCACAGAGCTCAGTGTGGGATCGGCTCCCTCTCCAGCGGTTCGGACGGCGCCGCTGAGAGCAGGGGTCAGACTTTATGGATCCCACATAATTGAAAACGATAAATATGACCTTTCAACACTAAGAAAATAAGCTCGGTCCTTCTCTGGGTTTAATGCTCACGAAGCGGCAGCGCCGGCACAAAGTCAACGAGAGGGATTCCCAGAAACACACCTGTGAGTGACACACACGCACGCAGAAAAACACACGTATGCACGCACACACACACGCAGAAAAACACACGTATGCACGCACACACACACGCAGAAAAACACACGTATGCATGCACACACACACACACACACAAGCACACACACACACACGCAGAAAAACACACGTATGCATGCACACACACACGCAGAAAAACACACGTATGCATGCACGCACACACACTAATACACACACACGCATACACAGAAAAACACACACACACACACACACACACACACACACACACACACACACACACACACAGTAACTCTGGTTAACCAATGAATGAGTTGTGAACATGGGACTGAGCAGCAGTAAAACACACAATCAGCCTGTACGCAGCTTTTTCCACATTGATATCTTTATTCCATTTGCAGTAATAAGATGAAGGTTTTCAGCCGCAGCTTCACAGAATCTGAAGATCCGAGGATCAGATGATGATAAAACCGATGTCTGGTCCCTGCAGCAAATCCTCTCCTCACATTTAATCTCATCAGTGTCGATATGAGTTTGAACTGTTGCCCATCGAAATCAATGACTCATATAAATGATTACAGTCAAACTGTTGATCGCTTGATGGCTTTTATTTGTTAAATGTGCATTTATAAATGCGGCGTCACGAGATAACGAGCCTGACAGAAAGTTTACGTTGTGTTTATGAAGCGCTCTGCTCTAAACTCTGGCAATAAAACATGGAAGACGACTCAGCAGATATTAAATCAGCACAAGGCAAATTATACCTGTGGGAAGAATCAACTGCATTAATGGTTACAACAGTCCTCCACATTCTTCAGGAGAACAATTCCAGCCCCGATGTCAAATGATCAGCTTGTGCAGTGTGTGTAGTTAACATGGAACCAGTGGGACGCCACCAGGGAGCCGCATAAACACACAGGAGGCTGGTACCGGAGGCAGGGAGGCAGGTAACCTGGTACCGGAGGCTGCCGGACCCGCCGGACTTGGTCCCGCGGTGCTGTGGGAAAGGCCTGCTGCATGCGCCTGACGCTCTGCATCTGCAGCCGTTAGCGCTGAACTCGGTGAAAAGCCTTGGCAACAGAAGCTCTAATTGTTATTAAGCAGCAGGAGGTGGCGCCAACCTTTGCTTGGTCCAGTTAAAGGCTGGAGGCTGTGACAGACGGCGCTGCTCACCGTGTGCTGCACCAACGTGGCGTCTCTGGGTATCGCTTCCTCTGCTGATGCCTCACTCCTCACTAGAAGAACAGGTCACCAGACGCACACACGTCTGCAGACGGACGACAACAGCTGCTCTTTGGCCTGTTTTAAAGCTGCAACGGAATCGACTGTGTGCAAAGACTCAGACCTGCCTGTGCTTCACTGCAGGTGATTTGAATGCTGCCTTCAATCTTCCTCTTCCTCCTCCTCCTCTCTCGTCTCCCACCGTTGTTTGTGCTCCATTCAGCATCCGCCGCTGCCCTGTCACAGTAATTCCTCCCAGGAGCACAGGAAAGTCATCTGCTCCAGGCCACAGGCACAGGCAGCCGGCGAGCTCATAAATTTAAAGCCACACACGCGCACGCTCACACGCATGCACACACACATGCAAACATAAACACACACGCAAACATAAACACACACACACAAACACACACGCACCCCCCCTAACACACACACACACACACTCTTTGTTATGCACTGGGAGCCCTGTGCTGTATATTGAGGCGAGTCTTCACACATGAAGGAAAGCAGCTTCCAGTCGAGCATCTTTCACTGTTTCCAGTGAGCTCCTTGGTCTCATCCTGACATCTCATTGTCGTTTACTCTCCGTTCACAAATAAAGGTGCTGATGGGACGAACCCACTTCTTTGCTCCTGGTGCCTGGAGTCGCAGCTTAATCACCTGTGATTGGTGAGACAGTTTACTGGAGCTCAGGGAGCGTTTGGGTTGATGCACTGAAGCTTGTGCCAAATGCAGAATGTCTGAATCCGCCTTCATCTACTTTAATTCATGGTGAAAAGCCAAACCGTGATCGCAGTTGTTACAATATTAATCATGAAGCCTAAAATTGCACATTAACGAACTGGTGCTGAAGCAGCACAATTCCTGCTTCTTTGTATAATTAAACACCTGATGAGACTGGTCCTGCGTTCACCGGACGACGCCTTCTCTTCGATGACCCGGCTGCTACGAAGGCTTCAGCAGAAGTCTGGGCTCAGGTTTAAAGCGGCCTCATCCTCTAAAACCAGGAGAGAATATGAACGTGAAAAGTCACTCACTATTCTAACATCACACTAGTTTGACGCGTTACTGTATGAAAAACATTACTGGCACTAAATGAGCCTGGATGGTCTCGAATCCACGTACGTGGATGGAAACCAGCACAGTCCTAAAACATGAACTCAGTATTGAGTATCAGGACATTGAGCCTCGTCCTTCTGGCCCGTAGCAAAACCAAAGGCCACAGACAGAACCGAATCATTACGTTGACATTAACGCACACAGCTGGGTTCCAGCAGCGTTTCTCTCTGGCCTCAGGCTGGAAGCTGCCGCCAGAGAGGGAGCTCATCAGCATGACTGACAGTCCAATAGGGATGAGGCGCCTGCTGCAGCGAGGAGGGGACCTGAGTAAACACCACGCCTCAAACCAAAACCTGTACTCTCAATTAGATTTCATTCGTTTTTCCAGGTGATGTTCGTATTTTCACGTCTGGTTCAAGTGATTCAAATTCATCCGGCTGCGGAACATGTGGTTTGATAAACGCAGATATCTTGATGCTCAGCTTCCGCTTCTCTTATGATCACGAGCCGAGGTTTCGAGCAACATGGACCTGTGGAACCTGAAAATGAATGGGATCAGAGTGGGACGGGTTCTGATTCTGTGTCACTGCAGAACAGATCCATCAAACATAGTCGCCGTCACAAAAGCCTAATCGATTCATAAATAATGTAAAGGTGCTCCTAACAAGTCAACGCGTGGGTCATCAGACGTTCCATGAGGAGGAATGAACACGTTCACTGAGAGCCGCCTGCATCAGTGGTGGAGCTGCAGCGCCGGGACGTCCGTGCAGTGACAGGACCACCAGCGCCGGCTGCTGGGCCTCGTCTCAGTGATCAATGGGCCGCGGAGCTGGAGTCCGACAGCAGCTTCACAGCAACGCGGCGAAGCAGGAAGTGGCTGCAGCTTAAAGGGGACAGGACTCACTGTCACTGAGGCTGAGGCTGAGACCAAGCGAGGCGTGTGAGGAGGTGCAGACGGATGGAACAAACGCCGTCGCTGCGTCCTTAGGCTCCTCCCACCAGCTTCAGCCTCCTGCGTTCAGACTGGTTCACTGTGCAAGTCAGAGAAACAGAAGACGCTTATTGTTGTGTACAAAATACCAGCGTTGTAATATTAGAAGGTCCTAAATATGTTCACTGCCTGTGAATCGGCTGCAGCTGATGTTTTCTGTTGCTCGTCACGGTAAAATTTCCACTTTTATGAGACTGTATTTTGTGGCTGAGCCCTGGAGTGAGACATAAAAGCTGGGTTCTGAAAACACAGCCGTGTCGGCCAGGTGACACAGCAGCACCGGAGCGGAGCAGCACCGCGGAGGGATGAGCCGGACCGGACCGGACCGGAACCCTGGGCCACGCAGACCACCAGCGCTGAAGGTGAGACACGAACAGAACACAGCAGTTTGAGTTCAATCTAAGAACGTCTGAGCCGCTTCACAGAAGGAGCACCACGGTTCTGAACAGGCTCCTCATGTAAGTATGAGTCCAACCAATCACCAAAGCTGAGACCTAATGATCAGTCAAGTGTGAGGCACCTGAATGGAGGCAGATCACACACGTCTGAAAAGAAAAGATCATTTGGAAAAACACCTGGTGATTTTTTACACAGCGTCACTGTCAGGAACGCTCGGACGAGGACCCAAATGCACAGCAGAACACAGGTTGACGGTGATCAAAGGGTGGTTTATTCCGGGTTAGGCAGAGACAGCGTCAGGGACAGGCAAGGTTCGTACGCGAAAGCCAGAAATAACAGTACCGAGTCGTCAGGCGGAGAAGCGTGGTCAGGCAGGCAAACAAGGTCGATCATCAACACCAGGATACATGAAACACGGCCGGACGGGAACAATGAACTGGGGGAACAACGATGACACACGAAACAACGATCTGGCAAAGGACTATGGGAACAGGTGGTGGCTAAATACACAGAGTGATTACGTAATTACTGACAGGTGTGGATACTGGGAACAGGTAAGTGACAGCTGACAGAGAACAGGAAGTTTAACAAAATAAAACAGGACATGGCGTGACAACAGGAAACAACTAGAACAAAAACCCAGATCATGACACATTTAGCTGCTTTCTCTCCTCACTGATGTGTTGCTTTAATGAACCCCCCAGTGAGTAAAACACACACACACAGTAACATACACACACACACACACACACACACACACACAGTAACACACACACACAGTACCCCCCCACACACACACAGTACCCCCCCCACACACACACACACACACAGTAACACACACACACACACACACACACACACACACACACACACACACACACACACACACACACACACACACACCTTAGACCCTTCGACTGACACCACTTTCCATCCGTCAGTGACTTTAGTTGATTATCTTTACAATCAATAATCAATATGTTTGCCCTGGTTTTTCTCGCGTCGCAGCAAACGCTCCGTGCTATTTGTGCTAACAGAGGTGGATGGAGCGCCGGCACGGCCGATATCGATCCGCTGCCCGTGATGACGGCCTGTCCGCCTGCCATTAGCATGTGGACGGCGTCCGGCAGTGACGGAGCGAGTGAGAGGAGCCCTGCATTATTCAACAGGCGCCGTGTGCTGCAGCGCAGGACGCCTCGTTCAGCGTCACAGGAGGTGGAGCTCACCCTCACCTCCATCAACGCGCTCGCAGGCGCCGCTGATGCCTTTACAGACATCTGGAGACGACGACGACACAACTGATTCACAACTGGCACCAGACACATTCACACATCTGCCGCTGGAGATCTATTCAGATTCGGTCCAGATTCCGAGTTTTGTTGTTTAATGACATCACTTATCTCGGTCCCAGAGGATTTTATACTGTAGTTCAATTTGTCAATTTATGTCCCAACATTCACACTTCCTTGAAATATTGGCGAGCTTTAGATTAAATCCTGTGTTTGCTCGATACTTTGATTTATGACCTAATACTTACATATAAATCACAGCGTTTCCTCAGTGTTGAAGCAGGACCGGACACCATGCAGACGCCGGCGGTGACACAGGTCGTCAGAGCTGTGGAGACGCTCCTCATTAGAATTCTGTAAACATTTTGAAGATTCAGCGTTTCTTTGTTCCTGCTGCTGCGTGTGGTTTGCAGCAGCCGACACCTCAGGCTTTCTGAGCAGCTGTGGAGACAGGTGTGCGAGTAAAGTCAGGAAGGTGCAGAATAAATCCGTCCCAGGACGTCAGCGCTTTGTCACAAAGGCTCCGTTCGCGCCGCGTGTTTGCGTTTCGGGTTTTGTGCGTTTCCCTCAGCTCCTGGTCTCAGAGCTTCTCTCACACCTGCTCCCACTCACCTGGATTAGCCTCACACACCTGGAGCTGCTCCTGCATCAGCCCCAGCTGTTCAACTGGACCTCACCTGAACCTGCA
>NC_040895.2:18105456-18110456 GCF_900634795.4 Betta splendens
CCGTGGTTCTGGTCCGTGGTTCTGGTCCTTGTTTCTGGTCTGTGGTTGTGGTCTGTGGTTGTGGTCCGTGGTTCTGGTCCCTGTTTGTGGTCTGTGGTTGTGGTCTGTGGTTGTGGTCCCTGGTTCTGGTCCCTGGTTCTGGTCCCTGTTTGTGGCCTGTGGTTCTGGTCCCTGGTTCTGGTCCCTGTTTGTGGTCTGTGGTTGTGGTCCGTGGTTCTGGTCCCTGGTTCTGGTCCCTGTTTGTGGTCTGTGGTTCTGGTCCCTGGTTCTGGTCCCTGTTTGTGGTCTGTGGTTGTGGTCCGTGGTTCTGGTCCCTGGTTCTGGTCCCTGTTTGTGGTCTGTGGTTGTGGTCTGTGGTTGTGGTCCCTGGTTGTGGTCCCTGTTTGTGGTCTGTGGTTGTGGTCCGTGGTTCTGGTCCCTGTTTGTGGTCTGTGGTTGTGGTCCCTGGTTCTGGTCTGTGGTTGTGGTCCCTGGTTCTGGTCCCCGTTTGTGGTCCGTGGTTCTGGTCCGTGGTTCTGGTCCTTGTTTCTGGTCTGTGGTTGTGGTCTGTGGTTCTGGTCCCTGGTTCTGGTCCCTGTTTGTGGTCTGTGGTTGTGGTCTGTGGTTGTGGTCTGTGGTTCTGGTCCCTGGTTCTGGTCCCTGTTTGTGGTCTGTGGTTGTGGTCCGTGGTTCTGGTCCCTGGTTGTGGTCCGTGGTTCTGGTCCCTGGTTCTGGTCCCTGTTTGTGGTCTGTGGTGCTGGTCTGTGGTTGTGGTCCGTGTTTCTGGTCCCTGGTTCTGGTCCCTGTTTGTGGTCTGTGGTTGTGGTCCGTGTTTCTGGTCCCTGTTTGTGGTCCGTGGTTCTGGTCCCTGGTTCTGGTCCCTGTTTGTGGTCTGTGGTTGTGGTCCGTGGTTCTGGTCCCTGGTTCTGGTCCCTGTTTGTGGTCTGTGGTGCTGGTCTGTGGTTGTGGTCCGTGTTTCTGGTCCCTGGTTCTGGTCCCTGGTTCTGGTCCCTGTTTGTGGTCTGTGGTTGTGGTCCGTGTTTCTGGTCCCTGTTTGTGGTCCGTGGTTCTGGTCCCTGGTTCTGGTCCCTGTTTGTGGTCTGTGGTGCTGGTCTGTGGTTGTGGTCCGTGTTTCTGGTCCCTGGTTCTGGTCCCTGGTTCTGGTCCCTGTTTGTGGTCTGTGGTTGTGGTCCGTGTTTCTGGTCCCTGGTTCTGGTCCGTGGTTCTGGTCCCTGTTTGTGGTCTGTGGTTGTGGTCCGTGGTTGTGATCCGTGTTTCTGGTCCCTGTTTGTGGTCCATGGTTCTGGTCCGTGGTTCTGGTCCCTGTTTGTGGTCTGTGGTTGTGGTCCGTGTTTCTGGTCCCTGGTTCTGGTCCCTGGTTCTGGTCCCTGTTTGTGGTCTGTGGTTGTGGTCCGTGGTTCTGGTCCCTGGTTCTGGTCCCTGTTTGTGGTCTGTGGTTGTGGTCCGTGGTTCTGGTCCCTGGTTCTGGTCCCTGTTTGTGGTCTGTGGTTGTGGTCTGTGGTTCTGGTCCCTGGTTCTGGTCCCTGTTTGTGGTCTGTGGTTGTGGTCTGTGGTTGTGGTCTGTGGTTCTGGTCCCTGGTTCTGGTCCCTGTTTGTGGTCTGTGGTTGTGGTCTGTGGTTGTGGTCTGTGGTTCTGGTCCGTGGTTCTGGTCCTTGTTTCTGGTCTGTGGTTGTGGTCTGTGGTTGTGGTCCCTGGTTCTGGTCCCTGTTTGTGGTCTGTGGTGCTGGTCTGTGGTTGTGGTCCGTGTTTCTGGTCCCTGTTTGTGGTCCGTGGTTCTGGTCCTTGTTTCTGGTCTGTGGTTTTGGTCTGTGGTTCTGGTCTCTGTTTGTGGTCTGTGGTTGTGGTCCGTGGTTGTGGTCCGTGGTTGTGGTCCCTGTTTGTGGTCTGTGGTTGTGGTCCGTGGTTGTGGTCCCTGGTTGTGGTCCGTGGTTCTGGTCCTTGTTTCTGGTCTGTGGTTGTGGTCTGTGGTTGTGGTCCGTGGTTCTGGTCCCTGTTTGTGGTCTGTGGTTGTGGTCCGTGTTTCTGGTCCCTGTTTGTGGTCCGTGGTTCTGGTCCCTGGTTCTGGTCCCTGTTTGTGGTCTGTGGTTGTGGTCTGTGGTTCTGGTCCCTGGTTCTGGTCCCTGTTTGTGGTCTGTGGTTGTGGTCCGTGTTTCTGGTCCCTGGTTCTGGTCCCTGGTTCTGGTCCCTGTTTGTGGTCTGTGGTTGTGGTCCGTGGTTCTGGTCCCTGGTTCTGGTCCCTGTTTGTGGTCTGTGGTTGTGGTCCGTGGTTCTGGTCCCTGGTTCTGGTCCCTGTTTGTGGTCTGTGGTGCTGGTCTGTGGTTGTGGTCCGTGTTTCTGGTCCCTGGTTCTGGTCCCTGGTTCTGGTCCCTGTTTGTGGTCTGTGGTTGTGGTCCGTGTTTCTGGTCCCTGTTTGTGGTCCGTGGTTCTGGTCCCTGGTTCTGGTCCCTGTTTGTGGTCTGTGGTGCTGGTCTGTGGTTGTGGTCCGTGTTTCTGGTCCCTGGTTCTGGTCCCTGTTTGTGGTCTGTGGTTGTGGTCCGTGTTTCTGGTCCCTGTTTGTGGTCCGTGGTTGTGGTCCGTGGTTCTGGTCCCTGTTTGTGGTCTGTGGTTGTGGTCCGTGGTTGTGGTCCGTGTTTCTGGTCCCTGTTTGTGGTCCATGGTTCTGGTCCGTGGTTCTGGTCCCTGTTTGTGGTCTGTGGTTGTGGTCCGTGTTTCTGGTCCCTGGTTCTGGTCCCTGGTTCTGGTCCCTGTTTGTGGTCTGTGGTTGTGGTCCGTGGTTCTGGTCCCTGGTTCTGGTCCCTGTTTGTGGTCTGTGGTTGTGGTCTGTGGTTCTGGTCCCTGTTTGTGGTCTGTGGTTGTGGTCCGTGGTTCTGGTCCCTGTTTGTGGTCTGTGGTTGTGGTCTGTGGTTGTGGTCTGTGGTTCTGGTCCCTGGTTCTGGTCCCTGTTTGTGGTCTGTGGTTGTGGTCCGTGTTTCTGGTCCCTGTTTGTGGTCCGTGGTTCTGGTCCGTGGTTCTGGTCCCTGTTTGTGGTCCGTGGTTCTGGTCCGTGGTTCTGGTCCCTGTTTGTGGTCTGTGGTTGTGGGTCCGTGTTTCTGGTCCCTGTTTGTGGTCCGTGGTTCTGGTCCGTGGTTCTGGTCCCTGTTTGTGGTCTGTGGTTGTGGTCCGTGGTTGTGGTCCGTGTTTCTGGTCCCTGTTTGTGGTCCATGGTTGTGGTCTGTGGTTCTGGTCCCTGGTTCTGGTCCCTGTTTGTGGTCTGTGGTTGTGGTCTGTGGTTGTGGTCTGTGGTTCTGGTCCCTGGTTCTGGTCCCTGTTTGTGGTCTGTGGTGCTGGTCTGTGGTTGTGGTCCGTGTTTCTGGTCCCTGGTTCTGGTCCCTGGTTCTGGTCCCTGTTTGTGGTCTGTGGTTGTGGTCCGTGTTTCTGGTCCCTGTTTGTGGTCCGTGGTTCTGGTCCGTGGTTCTGGTCCCTGTTTGTGGTCTGTGGTTGTGGTCCGTGGTTGTGGTCCGTGTTTCTGGTCCCTGTTTGTGGTCCATGGTTCTGGTCCGTGGTTCTGGTCCCTGTTTGTGGTCTGTGGTTGTGGTCCGTGTTTCTGGTCCCTGGTTCTGGTCCCTGGTTCTGGTCCCTGTTTGTGGTCTGTGGTTGTGGTCCGTGGTTCTGGTCCCTGTTTGTGGTCTGTGGTTGTGGTCCGTGGTTCTGGTCCCTGTTTGTGGTCTGTGGTTGTGGTCTGTGGTTGTGGTCTGTGGTTGTGGTCTGTGGTTCTGGTCCCTGGTTCTGGTCCCTGTTTGTGGTCTGTGGTTGTGGTCCGTGGTTGTGGTCCGTGTTTCTGGTCCCTGTTTGTGGTCCGTGGTTCTGGTCCGTGGTTCTGGTCCCTGTTTGTGGTCCGTGGTTCTGGTCCGTGGTTCTGGTCCCTGTTTGTGGTCTGTGGTTGTGGTCCGTGTTTCTGGTCCCTGTTTGTGGTCCGTGGTTCTGGTCCGTGGTTCTGGTCCCTGTTTGTGGTCTGTGGTTGTGGTCCGTGGTTGTGGTCCGTGTTTCTGGTCCCTGTTTGTGGTCCATGGTTGTGGTCTGTGGTTCTGGTCCCTGGTTCTGGTCCCTGTTTGTGGTCTGTGGTTGTGGTCTGTGGTTTTGGTCTGTGGTTCTGGTCCCTGGTTCTGGTCCCTGTTTGTGGTCTGTGGTGCTGGTCTGTGGTTGTGGTCCGTGTTTCTGGTCCCTGGTTCTGGTCCCTGGTTCTGGTCCCTGTTTGTGGTCTGTGGTTGTGGTCCGTGTTTCTGGTCCCTGTTTGTGGTCCGTGGTTCTGGTCCGCGGTTCTGGTCCCTGTTTGTGGTCTGTGGTTGTGGTCCGTGGTTGTGGTCCGTGTTTCTGGTCCCTGTTTGTGGTCCATGGTTCTGGTCCGTGGTTCTGGTCCCTGTTTGTGGTCTGTGGTTGTGGTCCGTGTTTCTGGTCCCTGGTTCTGGTCCCTGGTTCTGGTCCCTGTTTGTGGTCTGTGGTTGTGGTCCGTGGTTCTGGTCCCTGGTTCTGGTCCCTGTTTGTGGTCTGTGGTTGTGGTCTGTGGTTCTGGTCCCTGGTTCTGGTCCCTGTTTGTGGTCTGTGGTTGTGGTCTGTGGTTGTGGTCTGTGGTTCTGGTCCCTGGTTCTGGTCCCTGTTTGTGGTCTGTGGTTGTGGTCTGTGGTTCTGGTCCCTGTTTGTGGTCTGTGGTTGTGGTCCGTGGTTCTGGTCCCTGTTTGTGGTCTGTGGTTGTGGTCTGTGGTTGTGGTCTGTGGTTGTGGTCTGTGGTTCTGGTCCCTGGTTCTGGTCCCTGTTTGTGGTCTGTGGTTGTGGTCCGTGGTTGTGGTCCGTGTTTCTGGTCCCTGTTTGTGGTCCGTGGTTCTGGTCCGTGGTTCTGGTCCCTGTTTGTGGTCCGTGGTTCTGGTCCGTGGTTCTGGTCCCTGTTTGTGGTCTGTGGTTGTGGTCCGTGTTTCTGGTCCCTGGTTCTGGTCCCTGGTTCTGGTCCGCGCCTGTGCTCGTGTCA
>NC_040895.2:18112956-18155456 GCF_900634795.4 Betta splendens
TTTCCCATCAGTTACAGCCGATATTCGACTGGAAGCTTTGGTCCGTTTAGATGTGCGGTTGAAGCTCGCTGTAAACGACTTGAAACCTAGGGAGTGAAACGGTGACGAGCCTGCTGTGATGTCATCATATACTCCACTGACGACCTGAGTGGGCCTCGTCCTCCACCAGCTGGACGTTAGCGTGAGGCTGGAGTGGTTCTGATGCTTCTGTCCCGGTTCACGCTGTGTGTTCTCTCATCACTGACTTAAAGCCGTCAGGACTGAGTTACGAGTCCTTCACTTCAAAAGGGCCTGAGCAGCGTGAAATGAAGTAATTACAACGACACGGTTGTGTTTATAAAGGCGTTGGAACAAAGACGTAACCCAGTGTGTACGCGGAGCCTTTAAGTGAAACACTCATTAGTCCTGATCAAAGCGTCTGCAGCGAGCGCACACTGCAGCAGAGACCGGCGCATGATGCAAGCGCCGCCTCCGGTTCGCTGCGTGTCCTGATGTCGTCAGAATCAGAGCAGCTCCGCTTCAGGGACCGAGCTGCCGCCGGTCGGCCTGGTTCACTGAACCAGCGCCTCAACCTGAGTCAGCAACGCTGCCCAGTGCCCAGACCCGCAGCAGCCAGGTCCTCGGACCCGCAGGGGCCGAGCTCATCAGGAAACACTGACACCTGAATGTGCAGAAGTTTACGTTTGTATCCCAGAGCGCCGGCTTGTGGCCGGCAGATACACTGGAGCAGGTGCAGTGGAGCCTGACCTGCAGCCGCCGCGTCCTGCAGCCGCTGGTTCTGCAGCCGCCGCGTCCTGCAGCCACTGGTCCTGCATCCGCCTCCTGCAGCCGCTGGTTCTGCAGCCACTGGTCCTGCAGCCACTGGTTCTGCAGCCACTGGTCCTGCAGCCACTGGTTCTGCAGCCGCCGCGTCCTGCAGCCGCCTCCTGCAGCCGCTGGTTGTGCAGCTGCCGCCTCCTGCAGCCACTGGTCCTGCATCCGCCTCCTGCAGCCGCTGGTTCTGCAGCCGCCTCCTGCAGCCGCTGGTTCTGCAGCCGCCTCCTGCAGCCGCTGGTTCTGCAGCCGCCGCGTCCTACAGCCACTGGTCCTGCATCCGCCTCCTGCAGCCGCTGGTTCTGCAGCCGCCGCGTCCTGCAGCCGCTGGTCCTGCAGCCACGCCTCCTGCAGCCACTGGTCCTGCAGCCGCCGCCTCCTGCAGCCACTGGTCCTGCAGCCGCCGCGTCCTGCAGCCGCCTCCCTCCCTCCGGCTCCAGCTCTTTACAGTGCTGTGAATAATGTATTGTAAAAGTATTGATTGCACTCAGACGTTGCAGTGCAGAGCTGCAGCAACTGATTATTTTGCTTGTCAGTCATCTGTCTTTTCCACACAGCGTCAGAAGAGAGTGAAAGTGTGTGGCGCCTTTCTCCTTGATGCTGCCCTCAGTTAGAAACAACCTGTTACATACAGTGACTTCACTGCTGGAATCAAAAGTCCAATGCAGTAGGAGATTACAGAAGTCTATATTGTCTGTCACATGGTGGCGTTCACATGCTGTTGTGTTGTTGTGTGTTGAACTACGCTGGTCCTAACGTGATACCATGAAATAACGTGTTTAAATGAAACAGAGCTTCAACTTCATTGAGAATCACTTCATCCGGTTCCAATCATCTGGTGGAGAATCTTCTCTTTGTGCAAGATTAGAGTTTGTGATCTGTTGTGACAAATTAATTAATAGAGTTTAAAAGACGACTGGATATAGGAACCGAGCGAAGCTGCAGAGGAGACGTCTCACGCTGAAAGAGCCGAACGTTGATGTAATTAAAGTTTGCTGAGCCTCAGCTCAGCTCCAGATGCACATCTGAATATCTGCAGAGCGACGGCTGTGGGTCTCGGCCGCTCTCACTTTCAGTCCTTCTGTTTCAAACAGTACTTTTATAAGTTCTGTTAAACATCTCGGCTTTAAGGCCCGCGCCGTTTCTCTCTTTAAATGTAAGAACGCAGCATCTCCGTCAGAGTCAGGTTGAGGTGAAGGAGCCTCTGCCTCATTAACTTCACTGGAGTTTCTTGAAAGGCACGTTTGTGCTGCAGCGCCGGCCGTTCTTCGTCCGCCTTCATTCCCGCTGTCCTCCACTGAGCGACGGGCGCCGCGGGGCGACGCGGGGAGAGAAGCTCCAGGCAGACGCAGCTTCAATCAGGAGATGAATAACATGCAGCATTAGCTTCATTCATCCTGCAAAGTCAGTTCCCTCCTCCTCTGCCTCATTCCCCTTTTTTCTTTCACTTCTCTCTGACGCAGGTGGGAAAATAAATTGGCCCTTTATACAGTAATAAGTCCTAATTCAGATGAATGTGCTGGATGTGAGGGCAGCGAAGCTCCTCACGCTGCGCCTGCTGACTTTCCCTCCATAACTAAACGTGAGGCTGTTTGTTGCTTCAGTTTCAGGTCCAGACACAATTAGCTGAGGCTATTTGACAAAAATGAACAAACAAATAAAGACTAGATGAATCAGTGATTAGATAATAAACTGGCTCCATGGGTTTGAACCTTCGTCCTGTCCTCTCTCCTGCTTCTTAAACGGTGTCTTACTGTACCTTCCTGTCTCATCCTTTTCTGTCTCTTGTGTCCTTTCACCTTTTTCTCTCAGCAGAGGCTGCATTGTGACTAATTAGCCTTTCAGTTATCGACAGGCTGCATTGCTGGACGCAGCCTGTTGGGAGGATCATGCGTTTCCATTAGGGTGAAGTCCTAGGTGCTTTTGCTGTTTTGGACATTTGGTGGAGGATGAAACTCACGTATAATCAGCTTCATCCCCTAAACGAGCGATGCAGTAGGTTCTCCTTAGGTTGAAGTCACAGAGCTGAGCGTCAGTGTCTCTGACGCCGAGCATCCGTCTCCATGTTGTCATGCAGAGGGCTTCACTCGCCTCTTTTTAATATCTTTTTATTATAAATTAATTTGTTTTTCATGGTCCAGTGTTTTGATTGACGACCTGCAGCAACAGCCAAGATCCTGAAGCCAAGATATTTCATGAAACTATTAAAACCTGATTAGATTTTGGCAACTGATCACATCAGACGAGTTGAGTCATGTCAACTGTTTGGATCCAAATGAATTTGATTTAGACATTTATGGAAATCAGCACTATCAGCTAATCGCTGCACACGTGTGGGAAAGTAGAAGAGACTCCGAATCAGCACTATCAGCTAATCGCTGCACACGTGTGGGAAAGTAGAAGAGACTCCACATGTGTCCTGAGCACAGCTGGCTTCCTCTGCCCCGGGACCCACTGCAGCATCGTTGCAGCTTCAATCGATTCCTCTCCTTTAAGGCCGACGCCCTCTGAGCTGCAGACTGTCCTTCTGCTGCTCATGTGACAATATACATTTGCCAATTGTGTTTTCTATCTTGTGCAGTTAAGGCAAACTAAAGGCATCGCCTCCCGGGCGCGGCCCCAGGCCCCATCGACTTCATATTGAGCTCATCTCTCCTTTAAGTATCTGCAGTGATGCTGGGATGAGGACGACGCAGCGAAGCCGCGTATCTCGTTCTCATTAACATATTGAGCAGCTGTGAAAGGGCAGAGCACATGGCCATTCGTCCGGATGTCAGTGCAGCATTAGCCTGGAGACGCACACACACACACACACACACACACACACACACACACACACACACACACACACACACACACACACACACACACACACACACACACACACACACACACACACACAGGACACGGAGGTGCAACCATAACATCTGCACTGTGATGGGAGCAGCTTTGTGTTTTTTGACTGAAGCAAAGGAACCAAACACGGTTCCAACGTCCAGGAGAAGCCGGGTGCGTTGCTTTGACGTGTGGAGCTTTCAGGACCGTGTGTCTGCAGACGCCGCACAAATCTGTCCTCAATACAGACTACGTGGTTTCCCACAGTGTAATGACGGATGTTGAGAATTTATCCTTGTTGCTCTCTTCTAATGTGACAAAGGAGTCTGCTGCAGGTTCTCTTTGCCACAGGTCAAAGTCTGCAAAATAAAACCTGGAGTGGATGTGAACATGTTTAAGAAAGAACGGTGCTTAAAACTGCAGAGGCGCCAGAGATCCTCATGTTCAGGCCACTGAGGCTGGAGTTCACCGCCACAAGCTGCAGGACGTTGACTGGCTGCTTCATCTCAGGCCAAATTAAAAGCACTTACTTTCCTCCTTTCTAAATATAAATACGTCAGTATATCAAAGCATTGAGGCGAACAAGCTTCATGCACGGAGCTTTTAAACGCCAAAAAACTGACAAAAGTAAGTTCATGAGATGAATGAGAGGAGTGAAGCCAAGGCCGCTCTTGGCTTCAGCGTCTGTGTTTGCAGCCAGTTTCTTATGCTCTTGTTGAAATGTGTTCCTCATCATATCAGCACAGTCTCCAAAGACGAGGCGCTCATAGCAGGCAGTGCTTTCTCCACGCACAGCTCCCTTCACACACCTTCCGCTGCCTCTCTCTTCCTTCGGTCCTCTACTCTACGAGTGCGAATCCACAACAGGTCTGAAGAATCTCAGGACAAACAGGAGCGTATGTGCAGCATTAATCCAGCGCAGAATGCACAACATAAGCAGTCACAGATGCACAACAGATGGGTTCCCGTTGCCGGCTTGATTCATAGCTACATCACAAGAAAAACTAAATGATGGCTCAATTAAGTGGCAGAACTTCAGGCCAAATCTGAGCCTCTCCAATGACCCGTGACACTTCCTCGGCTCGATAATTGAAGGAAACGACGCGTGGCCCGCAGCCCTTCGCTCACGCGCAGGCGTTAAACGTGCTGCATGCGCTGCCTCGTCTGTGGATTCATCACTTCAGAGGAAGTCGTGTTTTGGTGTGAGCTCTTACAACCTGCTAAAAGCCCGGCAATTTGCACCGCGGCGCCGCAGCTAATGGCTCAAACACATGAAATATGAATGTAATTTCTGGTTTCATGCGCCTGCTTGGCCATGCTCAGCAACATTAAGGCACTTTATTCATTTATTCAAATGACATTCGAGCTTTCAGAATAACTTGGGTGGGGATGTAAACGCTGCTCCCCCATCATTGTGTGGTGCGTGCGTGCGTCCTTGATGTGCCCAGCTGGAGGGCTGAGCCCGTGGGACGGCCGTGTCGACATGTTGTACAACAGAGCAGACAGTGGTGTTCAACGGGAAGCACACTGTGCAGGCAAAAGCGCGCGGCGACACGGACTGTCAGGCCACAGCTGCTTTGGTTCTGTATGAAGGCGTCCTTGACTGCAGCTGCAGTGTGTGAGGCGGAGGGTGGAAAATGTGTTGCTTGAAACCAAGTGGCTCCACTGCTTGGTGACGTGCATCGCGTTCAGGAAGTAAAGCTGCTGCGCTGGTTCCAGCCGGAACCTTCCGTCACACAAACGTCCAGTCCAGCTAAAACCTGCCCACGGGTGGAAAGTCAGTGTCTCGTGGTTGTTTTTGTCTCCTTCAGTTGGTGTGTGTTCCTTTTCCACTGTCCTGCTCACTTATGGGTCTTCTGGTTGTTGTCAGTGGTTTCGCACCATTTAACCATCAGGCCCGAGGCTCCTCTGACCTCTGACCCTAAGTCTGTTTGGTAGTTCATCTGTGCTTCATGGCTGGAAATGCTCTTAGAAGCAGAGGAGGTTTTCTACGAGTCCCAAGTCTGAAATGAGGACCGCTTCTGTTACTGTGGATCTCATAACCAAGGCCGTGGAGAATCCTGAAGCTCATGATGGTCCACCTCCACTCCTGCTGACAAACATCCCTGTTCATGAATAAATTGCAGTTGCTCTGTACAATGAGGGCAGTGACTAGAAGCAGGACACTCGGGGCTGAGGACTCAGCTTTTCTGACTGCATGCATGCTGCAAACCTGTTAAGCATTTTAATCAAGTTTTCAATTACCGTGTCTTTAGATACAACACCTCCTGAAGGATTCCCTCGAACCAAGCCTCGCTGTCAGCCAAATGATTGTGTGGCGAGCTGGACAGCAGAGCAAAAAGCTGCAGGGTATGAGGCTAAGTCCCTTTTCTCTCCTTTTCTCTCCCGGTCTCTCACTTTATCCACAGTAATCCCCAGGAGCCCTGGATGATAATGGGTAATGGATCTCCAGACATGGATGCAGTGGTGATGCTGAGGGTGCAGGCCTCGTAGTGTGTCTAACACACTGCGTCCCCAGACCTCGTATCCATGGCGATTAGCTGGTAACAGGATTACCTCGCCCCCCATCTCTACATCCATAACATCACTTGTTACAGTGTCCTGTGCCGGTTTCGTGGCCTTTGTCGCAGGTACTGGGAAAATTGAGACTGTTGTTTCCAGTGAGTGAAGGGTAACTTGGTGAATCAGTGATATTAGACTCATGTATTGCAGTATTACATTAGTCTGTGGTCAATTTCCTCACAAAGAGTCCAGAAAGTTTTAATGAGCAGCTTTTTTGCAGGAAGCATGTTGGTTTGAGGGTTGACGTGGTTTCTGTTTGATTTCAGCTTGGCAGCAATAAACAAATGATAAACAATACAAACATACCAGTAACAGCAACACTGGATGTGTCATTATGTTCCTGGTTAGAGTTTCAAAGTAAAATCAATATAAGTTGGAAAAAACAAGTGTTTTCTCTTTAGTTTTTCGCGAATTTGGAGGAAACACAGATGGATGAAAGGTCGATATCCTACCTGAGACCAGTCAAATGTCCCTGAGGTCCAGTAGCTCCGGGCCAATCAGTGTTTGGATCTGGAACCTTCGCAGAGGCATGAGCAGCTCCTTTTAACCGATGCCCTTGCAGCATCAGCCCACAGCGGGCGTCAGCACCAGAACGGCATCCTCGGCATCACAGGTCCACGACCCGCTGCAGCTCCCAGGTCTCTCTGAGTCGGCCAGAAGAAGAAACCTTGTGAGGTTCACTTCCATTCGTTACTGGAGGATCAACAACCTCTAACATGCTGCGAGTGTGTGCGGTTCACATGTATCTATGGATACAGATTTGGACCATTGTTATTATTGTCAACACTGGTAATGAAATATGTCAAAGTCTAGTCTGTCTGTTGCATTACTGATTTTAAACGGTCTTGACTTGAGAACTGATACCACTGACTTCCTCTTCGACCTGAGACGCTGTGACCTGAAGAGCGACCATGAACCCAGGGCTGATGGGCTCAGCTGAGCTGGTCTATAGATGAGACGAGATCCACTCGCTGTTAAGCAACATCTGTCCAATAAAAAGCGTAAGGATGGACTTTTTTCATAAATGGGACTGAATTTCCATTTGAGTAGAAAATAATTATGCACTGTTGTTTTCCTTCTGCAGAGAACAATTAGTTTGATCAGAAATGGGTGCAGTTGTTCTTATGGAGCCATTTTTTCTGCATGTTTTCTCCACGTTTACATTTTCCAGCCTGTTGTGTTGAGTGGCTGTGTTGTACAGTGTGTTATACTGTAAAGCATGTGTGGACTGGCCCCACACTAAAATATGCAAAGAAAGAAAAGACAACAGGGCCGACTATGTGAAAATGTTACCACATGTGGCAGATGAAGCTCGTCTCCTGCAGTAGATGGGGCCCTGAGATCTTAGTTTCTGATTAACCACAGCTTTACTTTAAACGTTGTATTTTTAAATCACAGTTGTGCTGTGATAATACAGGTTATTTACCACACATATCACCAGTATTGTAGTAAAATATAATCTCCCCCCTTAAATGTAAAATAAAGTAAATGAATAGCAACTATTCAATCTTATGATCTTATGATTATGATTGGCTATCTTCTCTAGCCAATCATAAAAACACAATATTGGTCTAAGACGCGATGCAGCTGGTTGTCGGCTGCCGCATCTCGGTTCTGGCTCATGCAACCAACCACAAATATCAGACTGCTGTAGAACTTACTGTCTTCTAACTAATCTACAGCAGGACATTCGGCAATTGAATATCAGTGCTGTAAACGTATCAAGGAAAAATATTGTTGAGCTCCAGCGGGCTGGCTCCGCCCCTCTCTTCCAGGCCACGCCCCCTCTCAGCTTTACCATTGCTGGGGCAGGTACAGAGAAAACCAGGAAGCACTAGTCTGTGAGCCCAAAGCAAACTATAGATGTCTCAGGGGACTTTTGCAGAGGAATAAATTATTTTTTTCTGCACAGAAATTATAGAGCAATCTGAGAGTCCCTTCATTTTTAAATATTACCCCCCATCGTTTTGGTCAACCCCTATCGAAAATCTGTTAGAGGCATTAGCCTCCACCTCGTCTTCTTCTTTCCCCAAATCAAATCCTGGTCACCATATTATAAGCCTGAATCATTTTCTTAGCAATCACTATAAACCTGAAATAAAACTTAAACTTGATTTTTAATAGGGGTTGACCAAAACGATCTTGGGTTGTATGTACTGTAGGAATGAAGGGACACTCAGATTCCTCCATATTACTGTATCTATGCAGTATCTATGCAGAAAAAAATGATCATTTATTCCTCCTCCAACACACCCTGGTGGATTACTGGCTATGGGCTCACAGACTACATTTAGCGCTTGCTGGTTTCCTCTGTACCTGCAACAGTCAGGTTGAGAGGGGGGCGGGGTCAGGCTGAGAGGGGTGGGGGCAGGTTGAGAGGGGGCGGGGCCCGTCTGCTGGAGCGCAAACGCCCAGTCCGCCATTGTCTTTTCTTGCATACGCAGACAGCATAAGCTAGCGCTAGTTCTAACAGAACAAAACACGAGAAGAAGCAGCTCTTAACCTTACTCAAAATTTACAGTGCAAGCTAAAACAATAAACAGTCACATATATTACTTACTCAGTGCTCATTCCACTGTTCTGTCCCAGTTGTTGTTTATGGTTTGTCCTTGGCATCCTGAAGCTAGGTTCAACTGCTGCTATGTTCAAAGCGGCACAAATCTAATGATCCATAAAACACGTTCCCCCATCAGCAGTACAATGCACAACTTCATCCAAGTGGAATCAGCAGCGGTGAAGCCAATATTGCCTACACAATGATTATTATTGAATTAGTTGCTGCCAGACACTCAGAGCTAATACACCAGCTAACATTAGCAACAAAAGGGAATGATAGTCCAGACGGTCCAAAACATGGCAAGCAGCAGGTCGAATAGAGAAACTGGAAGGAAGGATCAGAGCAGACAGTGAGACTTTTGGAGTGAGGGGCCACTCCTGAAGACCTTCTATGACTCTGTGTGGCATCAGCCGTCCTGTACGTGTGGTCTGATGGAGCAGCAGCATCACAGTGATGACAGGAAGAGACTGGACAGGGTCATCAACAAGTCCAGCTCTGTCCTGGAGCACACTAAGGACACGGTGCAGGAGGTGGGTGAAAGAAGGGTCCTGGCCAAACCCACATCCATCCTGGACCAGGACTCTGACCCACTGGAGGACTCACTGTCTGCTCTGGAGCAGCTTCAATGACAGACGGATCCACCCTCGCTGTGTGAAGGAGAGATATCGCAGATCTTTCCTACCTGCTGCTATGAGACTGTATAATAATCAGCACTGTTAACTTTCTCCCACACTACAACTGATAACCATTAGTGGTTATGTAGAAATTTACTCAGTGCAAAACTGTACAATATTTATATTACATTTATTCAATATACAATAACCCTACCCATTACTCCACTCTGCCCACCTGTAGAGTTGTATTGTGCCACCTTCAACCTAATTTGATTTGTTGCTGTATGTTTCATCAGTTGCTGTACTTTCTTTACTGTGCTATGCTGTTGTGAGACAGAATTTCCCCACTGTGTGACTATTAAAGGCTTTCTATTTCTTCTTCTTTTTCTTAATATATTACTTACTCAGTGTTCAGTTGACCATTCTGTCCCAGCTGTTTTTTCTGGTCTGTCCTGCAGAGACGCGATGCATCCGGCTGTGGCTCTGCCCGACGCCGGCTCTCAGCTCTCAGTTGCGAGTGCCGGTTCCTTACAGGCAGCCTCATCCTCCTCCAAACTCGTCGGCGCTGAAGTCTGTCTCATACAATTAACCACAAATATCGGACTGTGCTGAAGAACTCGCTGTCTATTAAATAATCTACAGGGGGACATTCAGGCCACAGCAGGATGCGCCATTGCAGTTGATGGTTGCGCTCCAACCGTCTGGCTCCGCCCCCTTTTAGCCTGGCCCCGCCCCCTCTCAGCCCGACAATTGCTGGGGCAGGTACAGAGGAAGCCAAGAAGCAGTAGTTGTAGTTTTTGAGCCCAAACCTTCTGGAGGCGTCTTACGGGAGGAATAAATGGTAACTCAGCAATCTGAGTTTCCCTTCATTCCTAAATATTACCTGACATTGTTTTGCTCAGTTTTATTTTAACATTTATTAACAAACATCTTACGACCTAATATATAGACTTTTTTTGTAAACTCATTTCCTCCCTGTGTTATTTATTTTGCCAATCACCTAATTATGTATGTTTCTAATTATATTTTTATTATTATTGTTGTTATTATTATTATTATTATAAAGCTGCAGAGCCTCAACGTGACATTAGAAGCTTCTCTTACAGGGACATTGCTCGGCTTCAGCTCCCGTCTCATCCTTATCCTCCTTTCTTCTCTCTGGGCTCAGCTATTGCCAATTTTCTTTTAATTATGATGCACTAACTACTAACTTTGACTGAGTCCCGAGAGACACGAAAAATGTCAAAATTACACTAGATTGCTGGAGAAAATCGAAGGGATGTACTTTGCTTCTTGGTGTAAAATGACGTGATCGATAAAAGAAGCTGACAGATGGATGAGGGACAGTGGAGCTGAAGATACTGGGAGACTGAACTGGGTCGTGTTTTAATATTAAAGGACAGAGAGTAAGTTAATGAGCTAATTCCACACTTTAGAACGTATAATCACATAAGTTGTAGTTCTTGTGATTGGTGGTGGAACTACTTCTTCTTTGCAAACAGCATATGTAGCTGCAGTGACCCTATAAAGATTTCTAAAGTGTTTGAACCACAGTGTGAGAAACCCAACTCCCACAGATAATAGAAATAGCTCAAGCGCGTTGCTCATCCTGGGACCTTCACGGCTCTGTACAAACACTGTGTTGGGAGCGTTGATCTGCATTTATTTAAGGACTTAATCCCTCCTACAGGACCAAACGCCTGCGATCTTTGACCTTTTGTCTTGTCTCTGCAACATCTGCTGCCTCCAGTGCAAAGGTGCAGTCTGGCTGCTGCACAACTTTCTAGACATGCCCCTAGACTTGTCTGAAATCAGACCTCTTGTTTGGGCTCAATCAAGGTGGAGAGCTGCTGATTTGCCAGCTATAGCACTAACACTGCACAGCGTCAGTGGAAGATGCGACCCGGGTGCAGCCCAGAAACAGAGCAGACGGAGCAGAAGCGCTGAAGGGACAACACATCTCTGCGTGGTCACTGGTTTAGACCTCACCTGCCACCGCCTCCGTGGATGCAGAGTGGCTGCTGTCATCAAAGCTGTGGGATTTGTGCATGTTAATAGAGCCTGCTCTGTGCATCACCTTGTTCCCCACTTCAGAGCTGAACATGCATCATTGCAAAACGGCTAAGTTCCGGTTTCCCACTGAGACACAGCGGCCTTTAATGAGATGGGATGACATTCAGTCAAACCTGAGAGGAACTGGGCTATAATATACAATATGGTATTATTTTACATGGCTAATGCTCCTTTAAATTGCCTCATTTGCAGTGTTTTGTTTCTAAAGTGCCTGATTTAACCAATTACAGTTTCTCGTGCTTTAGAAATAATTAAGTGTGAAATGTGATATTATATCGCCGTGGTAACAGATTCATTTTAAAACAGTGAGGCTACAGTCAGAATGAAATCTTTACCCTCCATTAGTGACATTTACACATCCCTATAATTCATTATTTGTATGACAAATGTTCTCATATGCAGAGGGAGACTGTGCAAAGAATCTAACTGTGAGCAAAGCCTGTGTTGCTCTGAAGCAGGGAACCATTGACAGGCTACAGACGAGGACCCGTCTTGATATCACGCTGCTCATGGTTCTCAGAGGATGAACCTTGTCTGACCTTGGAGAGGAATACTCTGACTGTGCGAACTTCCCAGGAGTCAAAAACATTTTCATTTCAATTTGGATTTTCTCCCATTGTCAAAGCCCCCGAGGGACAAACGGCACATCACCAGACTCATGAAACATGAAATAATGTGAGCAGCAGTGTGGATAAAAAGGACACGGACAAATCCTGACCTTCTGTTAAGACACAACAATGAATAAAAAAAACGAGAATAGACCATTTTAGAAGCTCACTTCGGACACAAGAAATGCAGACGCAGTCAAGGTGAAAAGCGTAAATGTACTTTTTCTTAATATCACAGAAAGTGATTTATGGTGATAAACAAGTTGTTTGTCCTGTAAAGCGGAGGTTTGTTCTCAGCAGCATCACTCAGATGTCAGCTGGTACCCGAGCCCCTCCCCTCAGTCATTCATCAGCCCCTCACAATATCTACGGTCTGAATGGAGAGCCTGTCGCTCGAATGGGGACTGTTTCAGTGTTTCCTCATTCATCCACCATCCGCTCCGGCTGAGCAGAGGTAAAGAACAAATGAAGCCTCATTTCTGCATCAGAGTCAGCAAAGCAGTAACGAGTGCTGGGACTTGGTTTGCTCGCAGTAAACGTGTTACAGCTGTGTCTTGCTCCAGCAGGACACTCACGAGTGGTTTGAAGCTCAAAGCCTTTTAATGTCTGTATTTCTGTATTGTGTGTGTGTGTGTGTGTGTGTGTGTGTGTGTGTGTGTGTGTGTGTGTGTGTGTGTGTGTGTGTGTGTGTGTGGTGACCTGGACCTGATCTCTCACACAGAGCATTAACACCTCCGTCTCCAGCACATTATCCCACACTGCCATCTGTGGGTCAGTGGGTGAACACCAGCTTACGTAAGTCGGCAGCACAGAACAATGAGCGCCTTGTCTCCGGTGGGGGTGCGTCTGGGGGGCGACACCAGCTCCGCCCGCTGCTCTCATTTACATGTGACCCACATCACATGCAGGGCTTCTGAAGGAGAAGCGCAGAGAAGCTGCCATTTCTTGGGTCCTCCAATCCGGGTCCTGCTTCAGAACAGGCACACAGTGATTCTGCCTCTCTGAAGCAGTGAACCCAATCCCATCTGTTAAAGGAGGATAAATTCTGGCAGAGGGAATTTATCTGCAGCCAGGATTTATTTACTGGAAACAACTTTAGGCTTTCTCTCCCTAGCAGTCTGTCTCTTTCTTCTTTGCCTCCCGCTGTCTCTGCCTCCCGCTGCGAGCGTCGTCCTGCAGGTTCTGTGCTGGCTCGGCCGGGATAGCCGCTAATGAAACGGGCCTTTATGAATGTGTCAGCTGCTTTTCCTTGCAGGAGCAGGCAGCTCTAATTTGAAGTAATGGTTATTGGCCAGGCCGCTGATTTATTGAGCTGGTGATTAGTGCACTGTATCAGCACCCACAGAGGGAGGCAGGGGAGGAGGAAGGTGTGAGTGGGTGAGGAGGTAGGAAAGCATATGCAGTTGTGTTTCTAGGAGACAGAGAGATAAAGACCACATGCAGTGTCAGGATTTATTATCATACAGCCTTGTATTTATGTCTGCGATGATACCACCTGCAGGATCGTAACCAGAAATAAAAACATCCCGTCGCCCTGCAGAGACATTTAGCAACAACAAAATGAGCGTTGCAGCCACTGCATGACTGGGATTTCAGTAGAAGCTGTGCTGGTGAGGCCTCAGCGCAGACCAGCGGCTCAGCGGTAGAACCAGCGGTAGAACCAGCGGTAGAACCAGCGTGGAACATACAAAGACAGTTGTTACTTTTGGGCTGAATCGAAGTTGTGCAGAATGTTTGCTGAAGCAAACTGTGTGAATGTGGGTGAGAGACGACACCAGTGACTCCACGCTTCCCAGTGCTGCAGCCTGCTCTGAATCACAAAGACCTGGAGGAGAACGAGCACTGACACGGTGACACCACAGACCGCTGTGCTGGCGCCGTGCGGGAGGAGCTGCTCAGAGCTGCACTCAGAAGAAGAGTGAGAATTAATTATTGAGGCAGTAATGAAGCAGCTGAAGGACGTGTCACACGAAGAGACGGCCCGACGGCTGTACACAACCAGGACGAGGCCATTACTGCTCAGTAGCTGCAACATGAGGAGGCGGATTCATGCCGTTTCTGTTTCTCATCCAAGATCTGAATCAAGACGTTAGGTTGAAAGAGAACCCGGCTAATAAAGGCTAATAATATCGACTAATAAAGTTTGGAAGCAGTGACACCTGTTTTTAGTACAGGACCGACCCGCTCGGCTTGGCCACGCCTCTCTCACCTCTTTCCACGGTCGCTCACCCTGTTGCCTACATTTAATTCATGCTCTTCACGTCTGGTCACGAGCCATTTCTGTCTGGTCAAGGGAGCTTCTCTCTGTCAACCAACACTCATGTTTCCCTGTAACCTTCAAACCTGTAAAATGAATGACATACAGCGTGTGTGTACTGTACCGTTCATGTGACAACCAGCGCCCACGATGACCACAGTCCATCACAACCCACCAATGTTTTGCCAAACTCTAAAAGGACAAACTTCCAAAGCCAAGCAGAGCAAGCTCTGGTTGGTCTCTACCTCCAGAAGCAGCTCGGCGCCAGCCTCAGAGGAGCCGGGCCGGCTAATATCCAATTGAATAGGAACCAGAAGTGACATTTTCCATCACCTCTCTGTGGTGATGTCTAGAGCTGCGAATGGGCAGAGAGGGAGACAGACGCGGGGCCGCAGATGGAGGTCACGCTTTCATTAAAGAGGCTAATGGCGTACAGAGACAGGGAGCCGATATTAGCTACAGGGAAACCTATTAAGAGCAGGTTGGAGACAGTCGTGATGAGACGATGATTACAAAATCACTGAAAGGAAAATGACTTGGGAGATAAGTAGAAGTGGAGCTAAAAAGCTGTAAGAGGAGCTGAAGGAGACCGAGCACAGGTCAGACGACTGAGGAGCTGCAGGATAAAAGGAAGCACAAGCCAGAGAAGGGACGGAAACAGTCTGACCATGAAAGGAGCTTTGTCCTGTGGCAGAAATTCAATTTTTCAAACACAGATATTAACAAGAAAATGAAATAACTTCAACTGACAAAAGGAGAAGAACAGGAAGCTGGAATCATCTAAGTAGAGTGAAATGTCAGTTATTAAAACCGAGGACAGAGCATCAGCGCGTTCTCTCTCACACACAGTTTTAGACATCAGCCGACGTGTTAATGCTGCTTTTTAAAACTCCACAATGTTCAGTCCCTGAATTCCTCCTCAGAATGAACGTGAGCAAACGCACCGTGGAACAGCTCCTTAGAAACGGGTCCCATGAGGCAGTAAAACCGTCCCATGTGGCGCCACAGCCCAAGAAACGTCTAGTGCCATAAAGTGGTAAATGACTCTGACAGCAGCTCCAGATTTATGTTTCATGTCATCAAGTCTCTCATGCTCATCTCAGTGTTTCACCATAAAACAGCGGAGCTATAAAAATAATCCTAAAACTGTCCCAGAAACTTCTGCTTTGCCTGAATCATCGTTCTCTTCCACTCAGTTCCCTCTTTTCTCAGCCCAGACTCGTTCAGGAGCGAATGCGAAAACGCAAAATATCATTTCATAGATTTACTCAAACCACCACTTACTGTCAGTGTGTGCTGTGCTGTCACTTACACCACCACCATCCACCACAACGTCTGCACGTTCTGCCAAGGACAAAGATGCAGGTTTGTAATAAATCTGACTTTATGTGTTCTCTCCAAAGTTATTGAGGCAAATGCTGTGGATCAGAGCCACAGTCATCGCTGTTTGGTTCTGCACTGAACCGGGCCAGGCAGGTACTTGAACTCAGCACCAGCCGCTGTAGACAAACAATCAATCAATTAGTGTCACAGCTTCAGGAGGAGCAATCATCTGCACACGAGCTCACGCTGCTGATTGAGTCGCTGCAGATGATAACGACAGCTCAACATGCTCCTAAAGACAACCGTCCAACATGAGACAAACATCCAACACGAGACAAACCTACAGTACAACACGAGACAAACGTCCAACATGAGACAAACATCCAACATGAGACAAACATCCAACACGAGACAAACGTCCAACATGAGACAAACATCCAACATGAGACAAACGTCCAACATGAGACAAACATCCAACATGAGACAAACATCCAACACAGACAAACGTCCAACACGAGACAAACGTCCAACATGAGACAAACGTCCAACATGAGACAAACATCCAACATGAGACAAACCTACAGTACAACACGAGACAAACGTCCAACATGAGACAAACATCCAACATGAGACAAACATCCAACACAGACAAACGTCCAACACGAGACAAACGTCCAACATGAGACAACATCCAACATGAGACAAACGTCCAACATGAGACAAACCTACGAGACAAACCTTCAACACGAGACAAACCTACAACATGAGAAAAACATCCAACACGAAACAAACATCCAACATGAGACAAACGTCCAACACGAGACAAACATCCAACATGAGACAAACATCCATCATGAGACAAACGTCCAACACGAGACAAACGTCCAACACGAGACAAACATCCATCATGAAACAAACGTCCAACATGACACAAACGTCCAACATGAGACAAACGTCCAACATGAGACAAACATCCACGCACACGGGACCCGCCTCCCTGGATGTTACCTCAGCCTCCTCATTAGGACTGAGGCAGGATGAGGCCACGCCACCGCATCACAACGGTCCATTGTGGAAACTATAGTTTAAGATCCTGGATTAAAGGCGCTTTTACACAATTTGCTTTTTTCTGTCGGATTTCTGAAAGGTCGGTTTGTGTTTTAGAATCAGATCTAAAAAAGGGAGAAAGTAAATAATGGTGAAGGGAGAAGATGCGACAGGCAGTAACTGTGGCATTTCCAGCGTGACATTTAGGGGGAGTGAAGGGAGGAGCAGCTTAGCGGAGCATCTGCTTGGCTCCGGAGCTGGTAAATCACAGACATCTTCACCCCACGCCCACGTTCCCACGTTCCCACGTTCCCACCCGCACACTCGCACACAGCAGCAGAGGTAAACACCACCTGACGACGCAGGCAGGACAGCACAGGACGAGCATGTGTCGCCCTCTGGTGCTTTGACTCATATGCTAATGCTGCTGTAACATGGAGGAGACAGTAAAAATAGCTGCCGAGCCCAGAGACACTGGATGGACTCATACTGAGGGTAAAGCAGCGTGTGTTGGACGCCATTACTCAAAGAAAGACTCGTGGACGGCATGAGCGTTATGTGCAGCATTAACGTTTATGTCCCTGCATCTCATTTTGCTCAGAACAACACAGATGTGTTAAGATGCTCAGTAAATTCTTCTGAGAACATTTACTGTATTTGCAGCAGAAAACGAGGCCGTATGAATAAATCAGCACTTAATGCCTCATAGTAGCTGCTCAGAGACTTAGCGCTGAGTCATTTAAAACTATTTCTCGTAAATTGGTTCAATTTCTGGTTTTATAATCACCTATGTTCGAGGGAATAAATGGCTTATAGATGTCTGGCAGCAAAGTCTTTCTAAAACTGATCTATTAGACCTGATATATGGTTTCGGAATGAGCCCTTTTATGTGTTTTTTCTTCCTGATATTCTGAAGAAGAAATGAAATGAGTAATAGGAATAAATTGCTGCAGGGCCGGCTGGAGTGTGATTGACTTGGCCTCCTCCCACGTCACTTCGACTTCATGTGGCTCCTCGTTCTAATTCTTCAGCTCGGTTTTAAGTGTGACTATGAAAACTAAAAAAAAACAGGAGACACATCATCGGCGTCTGAATCTGACTTTAAATGGATCCTTTCTGGTCTCGTCGCTGCTTCACCGGTGAACTTCACCAGGTCACTATCTCAACACGGGCACTTTTATGAGCCGCAGTAGCTTTATTCAAACGGCCTTCATTTACAGTCGCATAAAAAGGGAAATTAAAGCCATAACTCCGGCGCAGACAGACACGCACGCGGCCTCATAACCAACAAACAGCACAGCACAACACAACACAACACAACACAACACAACACAACACAACACAACACAACACGACACGACAAACAGCTCGCTGCTTCCACGCCGCCTTTTACACACGTGTCGCTCGTTCCTGGAAGAACAAAATGCCTGGAGCCAAACTCCCAACCACGAGGTCCCGCAGCTGGGACCAGCAAGAATCCTAAAGCTGCTTTGGAAGCGCTAATCTGAAAAGCCTGTTACTGTCCTAAGGCCCATTAGCAGCATCAGTCTCTGCGGGAAGCAGCAAATACTCCACACACTGAAGGGAAAGGTTGTTTTTCGCCTCTGATTTTGGTGGCATGGGCTGTAATTTAAGGGCTCGTTGTTGGATGTGAAGACAAATCTCCAGTTATTACGGAGCCAAACGTGGTCAGCAGGAGGCAGCTCGGCCAGGCTGCATGCGCCATCGGACCCGAGCCGGGAATCCAACCCAAACCAGGACGTTCTCCAAACCAGTGGGCTTGAAAACCGTCCCAGCTCATCCCAACTCTTAATAATCGACATTAAGTGTTATTTTATTATCTCATTTCATGTAATAATTGTGCGTCATGCATTTAGCAGAGCAGCAAAACAACATTTAAAAGAAAGTCATAGTTGGACTGAGTGAACGGTTACTCATGAAGCCTTCACACCGGTTTAAAAATCTCCAGCTCTGTGAAGAACATCTTCAGCTTCAGTTCAGACACAAAATCAAACTTACCACAATAATGGATCAATAAACTGAGGCTCCGATCCTGCATGCATTTATCACACGCTTTCCTGCTTTGTCGTTGCTACAATGAGCCGATGCCACCGATTCAGAACGACCCATGAACAGACGCTTTGTCCACCAGTAGCTGACGGATACTAGAGTGAGCCGTGACGCAGCACACTGACACAGCCACAGAAAGGCAATAAGCCGCGTTGAGGCAGAAGTGGAGGTGAGCGTCCGGGGGGCGGCTGTTAGGAGACAGGTGGTAAACAAAAGCCCGCTGAGCGCGAGGAAACAGGTGTTCAGGGACAGCGCATCATTTCTTATCCACATTTGCATCTTATAAATATTTGATAAATTAATGGTTTTCTCCATCTGGCGTGTTCCCGGCTGTTCTCTGCGTTCCTGCACATCATTTGCATGTCCGTTTGACTGGCTGGATGACTAAGTGGCAGCGTGATCCCTCTGCTGACTCACAGTGGGATCCGTGGAGGAAGACGGTGCTTCCTGCTGCACACGGCTGCCGCTCCAAGGTTGAGCACTAAACAACGGGCGCTGGGACTTCAGGAGACTGATGACTGCGGCCGTCAGTCAGCGATTCTGTCCACACGCCCGCGTCCCGGCTTCCGTCACTGCAGTAGTAGTTAATTAGTGCAGAGGTTGGAGGCGGCCTCGTTTTGGAGCCTCCTGCTGCGCTTCGAGTGTTTGATACAGCACCGCTGGAGTGATCAGAACCTCTTTCAACTGCCTTGTTCCTGCTTGTCTCTCCTTCCCTTCACTTTGATTTTTGTTTAGACAGAAAAGACTTTTTTGTACCTGACAAGATCGGTCGGTCGTATCGCTACAAGTTTCGAGTTGAGCATCCGTGTTAAACCTCTGCTTCCAGGGGCATTTGTGCATTAATCTCCCCTGAAATCTCTCACAGGGCAGTCGTTTAACGCTTAAAATGATTTGCAACTGCCGCGTTAAGAAAATGAATCAGCCTTGTGATAAAAGCTAAGGGGTAATTAAAATGAGCTAATAGACGTTATTAGCTATTCATCAGCTGTGATTGCATTCAAATTTTCCCTGGAGGCACAATGATCCTCCCAAACAGGAACGGCTTTGAAACAGGTAGCGCGGCGTCTTCCTGAATACCAATTAGACCCGACTTCTCGGCTTTGGGCAGCTCATCCATGTGAATCATTTGACAACAGGGTAGCAGTTTCCACGGTTGGATGATTCAGCACAGCGCCTGTGTGGAATTTAGACAAGACGGCGGCGTGGACGTCATCAGCCTGTGAGAAAGGTGAGACGGGGAGGACAGCGTGCTGCTATTATACACCTGACTTATCATCACTTCTGTAGCACAGACGCACTAATGCATGAGGCTGAGAGTGAATGGGGTGTTTGTTGTGTTTGTTCACTGACTTCTACATCTTTACTGGGTCAACACAAGCAGGAACCAGTCTGGAGACGGTGGCGCACGTGTGTCACGGCTGGTTCGCGTGTGTCACGGCTGCTCCAGGGCCGCTGGCTAATGTCCAGTTCTTACTGGAGGAGGACAGGTTGACACAGAGACAAACAGACCAGCATCATGCTGACCTACAATTGTTTTCTAATGGTGTAGAACATGTGTAAACTCAACTGTAGAGAGAATGTGTAAAACTGAACGTTTTGTATCAAATTATCGCATGAACCTGCTCATACAGTCTTTGCTATGAACCCTGTCACCACCCACATTAAAGTAAAAGAGTGACAGGTCTGCAGGACCAATATTTGCTCTTTAAACCAAATGCCAAAAGCCAAATAGGCTCAATCACAGATCCTAAAAGCTTCCAATTAATTCATTTGCTCCCAGATTGTCAGACATCCATAATGAATATCATCCACAGTGAATTATTTACACAGTCGCCCTTCAGGGAGCAGACTGACACCGACTCACCGGCTGCACATGTGAGTGGGTGCACGCATCCACGTTCCACACTGACTCTTGGCTCCGCACACAGCTCACAGCTGAAACGTAGGGCATCCTGTGTGAAGCAGCTAATTACTGCATTCAAGACGTACTTGCAGCTCCCTCATCAGCAAAAAGCAGGGCCACGCATGATGGAAAATACATGTGGAAGAAGCAAGCCAGCTGCTCGCATAAAGGTCAGCATGAATAAATAACACTGGGACTGCTGCACGTCAGCAGCGGCCAAGGTCTGTGTGCTTTCGTAAGCTCTAGATGGAGGCTTGTGAACGCTTGGGCACAGAATTGGCCAATTCTGTCAGGTTTCCTCCCCCAGACAGAGTCAATAAAATCACCTGTCACAGTTTTCTGCCTTCACTTCTGGGTCACAAACTTTTGAGAACAAACATTTCAGCAGCAATGGGATTCAAAGGAGCAGTGATCTGGATTTGCTCCTTAGCAGGTACAGTAACCTTGAAGTGTCTGGGAGCATGCGTGGTGTAGTGAGGGCAGCTTCTGTCATGAGGATAAAAAGTTACATAGGAACTATATTTTACTGTGTGTCTGTCTGTTCGTTTGCAGCTTTGTCTTTGCCGACGGCCAAAACCACAGATGAGACCTCACTCCCTACCTGCAACTCAACTCAGCTCTATAACAATCTATCAGCTGATCTTAAGGTGACTATAAATGCTAGTCCTACAACCAAACGCAGGGTGGGACACTTGATACAGCGTTTCTCCAAAACATGTGTTGTGCCTCCTACTAACCAGCAGGTGGCGGTAGAGTGTGGCGGCAACCTGCTGTCGGTCTGGACTGAACAGCAGAGAACACAACTTCTGCTCTCCCTCAACAATCTGACTGAGTCCCTGCACAAGCTCCAGCTGAAAGGTAGGAGGCGCCAGAGAGACACGTAGATGGACACTCGCTCTATGTTGTCTTTGTTATTGTATATAAACGTTGCATGCAATTTCATGGTGCAGACACAAACAAATGCCCCAAAGCCAAAGTCCCGGAAAACGGAGGGTTGGTTTGTGTCACAGTTGCCAGCAAGCGTTACTGCAAACCTCTGTGCAATCATGTAAGTGCTACAATGCGTTTCCATAGAAACCTGCATTTGCGTTGCTGTAGCTAAAGTGCGTCGTCTTCTGCAGGGTTATGACTTTGGCTTCATCAGGAGAAGCCGTCTGTTTGAGGAGTGCAGCGAGCAGACGCGGTACCAGTGGAGCAGCCAGTACGTCGGAGGAAACGCGCTGGCAGTGTGCAACAGTAAGGCTGTGTTCATAGCGTCGGATGAAGCTTCAGGTCCATGCACGCTTCACTCATCCCCTTCGCTCTCTCACTAGAAGAAGCCATTCAAGTTGCAGGAGCAAAGTCAGCGTATTTTCCAGAAGGCCAGAACTGCCAGACAACCAAGAGCAACGAGGAGCTGGAGAAAAGCATCAGTGACACGTTTAGCACAGAGCTGAGGAACCAAGGAATAGAGGTCCAGCTGGAGGTTCCCAGCCTCCAATGTCATGATTAACCTCAATGATTAAAGGCATTGTACAGACTGGTGTCTGCCTCTGATTCAAGTTCAGTCAGTCTCTTCTGCTTTCTATCAGGAATAATTGCACTGCGACCCGATGGATGAGCGTCTGACTGGCTTCATTCTGCTAATAGTCACTTCACCAAATGGAAGGCTGTTCCATCTGCCGCCCGTTTCTGCTCACGCAGCCAGACGCCGCTCCCAGAGGTCAAGGTTAAAAAGTCCAAATGAGATTGCAGGACCTCATTAGGTAGCCATCGACATTCCGCATCATTCTATTAGGAATTGCTGTAATCAGAGAGAAGATGACCAGCACAATGACCCTGTGGTGCAGGCTGTCAGACTGTCTAATCATCAATTACGGAAACAACCGTCTGTGAACTGAGACATTAACAAACTAATCGTGCATTCGTCTCCCATTAGGTGGCAGCAGTCATCTTCCTCAGCTGTGTCTTCCTTAATGAGGATTTCTGCAGTTTCAGAGCCACTGTTTGTTTTATTTAAGGGAAGCATTAAAGTTCAACATGAGAATCTTCTGTGTGCTTTCAACCAGCAGTGTTGAAGACTAAACCCTGACTTGGAGCAAACCCTGACGTCGGTGGTGAACTGACTGAGTGAGCGCTGTCAGCGTCATCGCCAACGCTCGTGGCTGTGGATCTAAGGCCTGTTAACCCCTGTTCCTTCAGATATGTGGCCATCTGTGTCTAGTGGTTCCCAGAGTCTCTCCTGCTGCAGCTATGCCACAGCATGGGCAGCAGAGGGCAGTGTAAAACCACATCTAATCCAACAGCAGCTCAGGTCTGATCAATGTGTACTTCATGTGCTTGTTTAGTACAAATACGAGTCATATATGAAGGCACCACTTTATATTAAAACTGTTTGTAGGCAGTAACCAAGACAACCAATCATTTTAGTTTTACCTTTTTTTAGGTTACACAAACCACTTAGACCTCTATTGATGATCATCCACTCCTCATGAAGGCATTAGAATACATTTAACATCCTTCTATCTTGTGTGCCTTCGATGGCATGTTTCTTTGTTTAACAGAATATAAACCTCACGACAGTGTAATTTCTGTGTTATTTTGCCAAACCTAATGTTGCTTCGCTCCTTGGCTGCCGTCCAGCTCCTGCAAACAGAAAAGACACAAACTGAACGAGAGGCCACAAACCCACTAAAGGACCGGAAGAAGACGGATGAGTTGAACATTATGTCTCTTGTGAACAAAGTGCTACACCTCAGCCTGGGGCTGATGCTTATGATGCATGAATAACTGTGTGGTGGCAGAACAAAAGCCTCTTTGTGACTCCAGCAACTTACTGACTGCAGGAAGCGGATCTCTGAGGCGAGCGCCTCTCGCCGAAGCTCTTGCTCTTTATACGTCTCCAACTCTTTTCTCAAACTGAAACAGATAAAATCAATGTTACTATAGTTTGTAAACTGTGGTGAGTTGATTTGTTAAGAGAAGCTAAGCATCAGCATTTTTGGTTCGATATGTTGAGATTTAAATGTTTGATATACATGCAAAGTTTGTCATTGTTTCATTATGTTTAGATTTTGTGGTATTTTGTTGCTGTGCTTTATCTTAGAATAAAATGAAATGACATCCTGCACTAAATAATGGCTCAACTTCCACATGGATGAATTTGCAGCTGTTTAGTAATTTGAGACTGAGAAGTTTCCCAGCTCTGCCCAACTCACTGCACAGATTGTTTAAATGCACCGCGAGCAGGAAGGTTGGACACCCTGAGAACTAAGTTCTGAGTTCATTAGAGGAAGGAGAATTACCTGCAGCTCTGCTCTAATAAGCTGCAGTGAATGCTGCCTAGTCACTGCAACCTGTATGTGTTGTTGCTCTCCCCAGGGACCGAGGACACATGGAAGGAAGCCCCACAGGACACGACCAAAGGTAGAAAAAACCGAGAGCAATAAATCAAGAAGAAGCCTCCAGTTGAGGAAAATGTTACACTGGTTGTAACTGCAGGAAAAACATCAAAATGAGGGGCAGAGAAATTAATAATGAATTCTGGAAAATGGACACTTCCTGTATATTATGTGTGTTGCACTAATTCAATCCTCCTGCGCTAGTTCTGTTACAGGTCTAAAGAGAAACAAGCAATTAAATAAGGCGCAACAGTTTTGCATTTTGAATAGATTAACTTGGATTCTAAAACGTTTAAGAGGTTTCACATTGAACAACCTCGCTGTCTTTGACTGAATCATTTCTGCTGGCCTTTATATCAAACACAGAATCTCACTCTGTAATTTGATGAACATAAATAAAATTGTATTACTTGCTTCTGCTTGCCTCAGCAACAAAAGCTGGATTTGGGTCCACGCCTCCCAATAACTTTAACTTTTGAAGCAGCGGCGTCAAGGATCTATACAGAGATGCAGTGGACTACAGACCAGATAACACCTTTGGAGTTCAATAAAAAAGAAAATAAACTAAAGGAAAATTGCTTTTTCAAAACTAAAGGAAACACAAGTTTACAATCCTCAGACAGGAAGCCCTGTAATGACACCTTCAAACAGACCTTCACGATGTAGCAGCCACACATCTACAGTATGACAAAGATCCACACTTCTGCTAAATCATCAAGCCCAAACAGAGTATTTCAGGTATCCTTCTATTATGTGACAGTGAACGATCCGCTTTGGTGGTCGCCCTGTTTTGCACACTGAACACTTTTTAAATGACTGCAGCACTCATTCAGATTGACGTGCATTCAATTTCCAACAATCAATAAGTGCACAGTTAAAAAGAGAGGCTGCAGCGGCTGAAGACAGAATTTATGGTTCCAGTTCAGGATGACTGATCATAAGAGTGAGTGAGAGGGGTCTTCTCTGCTCCAGAGCCACACCCTCAGCACTTCCTGAGGCTAATAAGCCCAGGGGTAACGACAGGTCTGCAGTATTTGATGAGGCTGATGAGTGAACAGAACATGCTACGCAAATGAATGACTGACTGTAGGACAAGGCTGCGAGGAGAGTGGCCACTACATGAAAGAGGGAGGAAAAGACGTTCATTCAACAACTTTTAAAAATACAACAAAACTGAACCCTCCCTGTGATATTGTAGGTGGTGGGATTTGTTAAGACATGACATTATCCAAAGTAGTAGCATCAGCAGAAACAATGACCCGTCCTTCCTGGAACACTATCGATCTAGTTTTTAATTAAATAAAAGAAAGCTCTTTGTGGAAGAATAGGGAGGAACAGCGCTCACCGTCACATCAGTCAGCACATCATATTCTCAGCTTCTGGAACTCATATTCTAAAACTGATTGATCGCTGACTCCTCCACGAGTGCCGGCTGCCGGATTAGTGCCCATTGTTCTGTGACGGGACGCGCACTGTACAGTCATCCTCATCAAACCATTCAGTCAAAATGGAAATCAGCATCCGGATAATAAAGTTATGAACTACTGGGCGTTTTGGCCTAAGACCCCCACTGTCTGAGGGAATAGCATGAGTAGAGCCTGCGGTTTGGAGAGTCCACGTTAAGAAGGTGTTAAGATACAGAGACGTCTGATCTGAAAGTGAACAGTCCACCTTTGATCCAAAACACTTCACTTCTAATGTGTACATTGCACTGTACCAGCACTGAAATGTGCGGGTATTACTGAACATGCTTAGTTTGCATTCCTCTAAAACTAACAGATATTTATGAGATGGTAAGATGCAGGAAATGCAACCGAGCCCATCATTAATTTCTTTTACGGACGTCCATGTATCAATCACATTAAGCTTAGTTTCTTTCTCTACTTGTTGACTGAGTGAAATACAATGCGGATCAAAGCCTTAATTAAGCCAAATGGCCTTAATGCTCTGTTATTTACACTTCTAGATCTGGACTCTGGCCAGACACATACAGGGAGAGAGAAACACAGATGGGAGACTGGGTTACGTGTTCATTCAGCACTTCTAAATGATTCCCTGTAAATTATAAACCTTTATCTATTACCATGTTTATATAAAACCAAGAAATGCTGTGTGAATCGAAAATAATCCAGAGAGATTTGGCTTCTATCCCAGCCGTCTTTATAATAAGACATTGGGAAAACATAAATTAACATTTATTTTAAATTTAAGAACATTCACATGTCTCACTTTTAAACAGTTTCTTATCTTTATATATTTTTCAATAACATAGGTGCTTATATAATTTGCTAATCACTGCATTCTGATTTTGTTTGCAATTTCCACAACATCCCAACTGTTTAAATCCAACATCCAGACAGACTGCTGCATTACATTGTGTTGTTAACAGTGGGATTCTTTCATCTGCCACAGTTATCACAGCAGTGAAAACTACAGAACCCTAGTGAGGAGAGGACAGGCTGCACCACTGAACACCAGGATCTTTGGCAGCTTTCACAAAACGCACTGCTAATTAAACATCACAGCTGCAGAGCAGGGAATATTAAAAAAAATCATAAGATAAAATCTGGAAAGCTCCAAGGATATCTCTGCAGAATAACTTCTTTTATGATCTGCAAAATAACTAAGTGCTGTGTTCGCATGTCGTTTTTTTCCTAGTTTGCTCCTTTTGCCTTTTGTTTGTCTGCTTTCATTTCCCAGGAGAATTTACTTGTATAATATGTATTTTATGCCAAACTAATAAACCTCCCTCAGCCTGGAGACAGTTGATAATACTCACCTCAGACAGGTGCTGTCAGTAAGAGATTTCTGACTGACAAACGAGCTCTCCACTTTCAAAGATTCCGTCGTTACTTGAGCCTCGCTCAACTGCCGATCCAAGTCTACAATCAGGAGCAATAAACCGAACAAAATGACAAGACAGTGACTGGATTATACAGAGAACCCCCCAGCGTTCTAAGCTTGGGCTATTCTTACTGTACAAACTCACGGGCCTATTCTCTATTGCTTAAACCAGTATCAGTAGAGTTGTGCAGTCTTTTTGACACTACATTACATTAAACTAGGCATGTTGTAGAGAGCGGAGGCCAAACCAGGACACAGGTGCAGGAGATCAATATAAATAAATCATACACAGACAGGGCACTGGCAGGAAGAGACATCAACGAAGAAGACAGGAGTGAACACAAACAAAAGGAGCCTTCTGAAGACCAAAGGACTGAACTGTGATGTGTAAACTCTTGATATTACAGTAGTTGGTTCCTCTCTAACTGCACAAAGTGGAGAACTGGAGTATTATAATGTATCTAAAACAACACAAATCATTACTCCACACCGTCTGAAATAAGAAATAAGCTTCTGTTTTTTGCGTACCTTTTACTGTCTTATCCAGAATGTGAAGTTCGAAGAGCAGAGCTTTCTTCTCTTTCTGAAGGGAGCTCATGGGACCGTTCCTGTGGCTCATCAGCTCCATCTCTGCATGAACACGAACAGGATAGATTGATATCAAACTGAAATAAATCATTTATTCTGTGAAGCTGCTATGTGAGCATTTCAGAGATGTCCTATGACATGTTCCATTCAGGGGAAATATACTGTACAGTAGTTCAAAATGTTAGCTGTGATAATTGGCATCAGAGAAGTTTTACATTTAGTTTTCGCACACTTACATAGAAAAATATTCTACCCCTTTACACTTCACTTTACTAAAACCATGGTCTCAAAAGCTTCTTTTTCACATTTTACTTTCAATGCCAATTATTTTCCCACACACTTGAATGGTTGTATGTTCACAACAAAAATCTCGTTAGTGCTGCAGGGGCCAGGTGTGTTAAAGTGTGAGCTGCATTGAATTTAAATATCACACTGAAACGAGGGACTTTACACTTCAGGGGCTTTATACTCGTACAGTAATTGCAGGTTGGTTGTGAAGACACAAAAGCAAACTAGGTTGCAGACTAAAATATCCTTTTCAAACTATGCTACATATGAGAAACAGGCTTCTGTGAGTTAGTTTGGTCTCTCATTCTGTTTACCCTGAAGAATCACAAGTAATAACTTTCCAGATGAAATTATTTTAAACACTGAGAAACCAGCCTGCTCAGCAGCATCTTTAGTTTCACAGCACTCAGTAGTTTCTATCTATAAATTAAAGCCAGATATCTCTGAAATCAACATGTGCGTTATTTAACCTCTGTCTACTGACAACATTAGAGTGAACAGTGTTTTATGACCTTTGTATAATGCTTCCATCTCCCTCTCCAGGTCCAGGATCTCAGTGTGTGTTTGGCTCTCAAACACTGTCTCTCTGTTCCCACGAAGACTGAAGTCACTGTTGAACCTTGAGATCTCTTGAAGAAAATTTTCCTCTTCATCTTTGGACTCCTTCTTTATTTTGGCCTGAAATTCAAAAAAGGATCACGGAAAGAACTTCAAGTAATATTTATACAACTGCTTGAAATGCTTCTTCTCTCGCTCCATTAATATGAATGATACATTTCAGGAGAATTATCAACAGTTGATGCTAATAAATAGGTGAGAATAATGGTTTTCATAATTTTTAAAGGGTTATCTGATCATAAGGCTTACACCTCAAATAATGGTGCAACTTAACTGAAAATGCTGATCAGGTAGTCATATTACACATAATCAATATTACGTTATATAGTATTATTGATTTAAGCTTCAACCTACTAGACATTCCTCGAAGCTGCTTTTCTGACAGAGCATGTCCTCAATTTGCTGTAACATCTGGTTTTCACATTTCTTCATCAGATGGTGCTGCAGACTCATCGCAGACAAATGCTGAGCCTGGAGCCCACAAATATGAGCGATAAGACAAAACAGCTCCAGAGACAAATATATAGCAAAGGAAACACATTACACATGCTTTATACTGTATGTGAGACATGTCACTGAAAGGCAGCTAGCACAAACATTAAGTACTGGAGGGTAATTTAAAAGCTGCCCCAGACATTACTTGTTTGTTACAGCAGCAATGAAACAAAGTCAATTTATTGTTTCTTTTATGGTACTGGAATAATACTGTATGTTTTCAATGAACACAATCACGTCCCAGTTTTCTAAACACTATAATTATCTTAGGTAGCCTTCATAAACCGTAAGACATTACATCATGTGAGCTGTAAACACTGGGTGCAGTATCACACCCTGCATTTCTTTATGATGTAAACAGTAGCAATTTTCCATTTTAAGGGATTACACTGACAGACACGGTGTATTTACCAACCTTGTAATTTGCCAAAGTAATCTGCTGTTTGGATTAAACAATTTTACAAGCACGGGACTACTGTAAATTAGCAATATTTGTGAAAGGTCAACGAGCCTGTCTTTGACATCATATCTCACAGGCTGGAAGGTTTCACTAATGTTATCTGGGGGAAATTAGGCATTGATTTTACAGTGAAATCGATCCTTTACAGTGTTGATGAAATGACATGGAGATTAAGTGATTTAAATCATAATGTAGATCAGCTCATCAATATACCAATGTGCACTTCAAGTGTCAATAGCGCTAATGCTGGAGCGGACACCGGCCCATCACCGGTCTCTCACCGGTCCATCACCGGTCTCTCACCGGTCTCTCACCGGTCCATCACCGGCCCATCACAGGTCCACCACCAGTCTCTCACCGGTCTCTCACCGGTCCACCACCGGTCTCTCACTGGTCCATCACCGGTCTCTCACCAGTCCATCACCGGTCTCTCACCAGTCCACCACCGGTCTCTCACCAGTCCATCACCGGTCTCTCACCAGTCCATCACCGGTCTCTCACCGGTCTCTCACCGGTCCACCACCGGTCTCTCACCGGTCCATCACCGGTCCACCACCGGTCTCTCACCGGTCCACCACCGGTCCACCACCGGTCTCTCACCAGTCCATCACCAGTCTCTCACCGGTCTCTCACCGGTCCATCACCGGTCCACTACCGGTCTGAGCAGGAACAGGCTCGCTCTCGGTTTCTAACCCATGAGGCACAGGTTCTGACCACTTTTTGTTCAAAACATGACTGCATTAGGAGACATCTACTGTACAGTCATAACACATGGAGCCATACATAATTTAGACTGTGGCAACTACAAAAGGCATCTCACCTTTTCATCAAGCGCAGCGGAAATCTTTTCATACTTTTCAGTAGCGGTTTTGAGCTTCTCATTGCATCTGATGACGGCTACTTTGACTGGAATGAAGACAAATGGTAACAAGCTAATGATCAATTTTACAAATAAGCATCCTGTGAAAAATATGTCTCGAACAATGGGCTTATACATAGTGGTAGTATTTATCTGTAGTATTTAAAAAAACTCATTGAACGTGTCATTATACTACACATACTACCAATGTTAGCTAGCTTATAGCTGTTCAGCTCCTATGCTACTGGAAATGCTAATTCAGAATTACCTTCTTTGAATTTGTGTGTCTGTTCTGTTAACTTTTGTTCGGTTAAAAGGATTTGTTGAAAGAGAGTATCTAAACTCATCTGGAGTTAGCTGTTAGCTGAAAATAAAGCAGAATTAAATGAATACTGTTAAAGTTAATCTGCTTCAAATCGTAGCTACGCCAACAACGCAGCATTTAACGTTATTGACTTCGTAGTTACGCCAGTGACGCAGTTTGTAATATTGGCTCCGCCCCTTTCTCTTCAACAACGTGTATTATTTGTATGCATTAGAAAGGCTAAAATGACCAAATGAACCATGTCACGGTTCTTTTGCCTGAACTTTAATTACTTTAATGCGGCCCCACGTTAATTGGCGTGTTTTATGTGATTATGTAAATCCGCTCAAGGAAGCTGTGTTAGCTAGTTTATTTGTAGTTATAGGGTTGAAGTACATTAAATCCTGAGCACTGCATTGCGTGTACATTTTATAAACAATTCTGTAATAGTTTTGTACTTTGGTTTATTATAAGTTTTAGACATAATTCTAATAGACACTTAATTGAATTTCCTATGTGATTTCCTGGTATCCATGCTCATAATTGTGCTAAGCTTTAGCCTTTTTAGGGGGTGACTGCATTTAAGGGGCCGCTGTCGAAGCCTTGAAGCTCCATCAGTATTAGCTCACTGTGGTCCCGTCCACTGTCGTCCATAAGTCTCCACTCCACTCGAGGCTTGAACATTATGCAGTGCTGCATCAGCTTTCTCCGTAGCAGAGTAGTCCACTGAGGCCCACTCTGTACATTTGTTATACAAATCCTGACTTTGACCAATTTTCTCGTTTCACCGATGGTAAAAAAAGGCTTCTGATCTTGTGCCATGAAGCACATTACAGTGTGAAACGTTAAACGACCTGTGGACTACATCATTGTGACATTCATTTGGGAAATTAGTTCATATCATATATTGATTGAGGCCTTATATGAATTGCACATTGAGCCTTCTTCTGACTGGCAAGAGCCCTTTGGAGACTTTGGAACAGCAAAGTCATCAACGTGTAAGCACACAATTAGCAGTAACAGTAACTCCAGTTCTTCACTTCTACTCATTTTTGTCTCCTTTCTAGTAATGTTCTCTGTTTAAAAATAGCTGTGGACATCTATTATAAAAACTGCAAGTAATTTTGAAAAGTGACTGTACCTGGCAGGTTGATTCATTGTACTTACCTAATAACAGCTTCTTTTTCAATAGACATTATTCAGTGACGCTCCAATAGGCTGTTTCATGCCCATCTCTGAATGAACCTGCCGCTCCCACTCTCTGTGCATGGAGGAACAGGCTTGATTTACGCACGCCAGCATCCTTGATTGATTCGGTCCACTCTTTAATGCAGAGAGGCTCATTGACATAGTCTGGTCCCGTGTATTTAGCCAAGTGGATTAACCCCAGAACACACTATATGGCCAATCAATAAGCTGTAGGCAGAGTTACGAGTCGCATGATGCATCATGCACATGATTAAGATCATGCTGTGTTTGTTCGATTTCCGCTCATTAAGCATTACATCGATAAAACAGAGGTGTTTAATGCTATGCTCGTATTTTGGGGTTCTAAAGTTTAAAAGTATCACCAATGGTTTCACGTGATTACTTTTAGGATTGACCTTTACGTCAGAGCCACCAACAGATGGCGACAGTCTCACAGTGTCCACTCTGCTGCTACTGAAGCAGGTTCTTTCAGCTGTCAGCCTGCTTTCATGGAAGGTTTAACATATTTTGGTTGAGTCTATATTATATTACAACCCATGAAGTGTGTCAGCATCGAATACCTCACAGCCCACACTGGTCAAAGTTGACAGGTGCCGTTTTTTTCCTCATTTGCAAATGGGATCAACATTATAACAAACAGGGAGGGGCGCCGAGTTGAAATATCACGAGCAGGCGGTTTACAGTGAGTGGTGAGGAATCGGTTCCTGAAAACTTCATGTGCTCCACAAACATGCACTCAGTTACAGAAACGTGCCCTCTGTGGATGCCCCCTGTATATCTGCATCTCTATAATTTAATGTGCATGAAAAGTTATAGTTTTGTGTGTGAGACCACACTGCAAAGTCATCATAAATAGAGCCGAAAAAATGTAATTATTATTGTTATTGTTATTGTTATTGTTATTGTTATTATTATTATTATTATTATTATTATTGTTGTTGTTGTTGTTGTTGTTGTTGTTGTTGTTGTTGTTGTTGTTGTTGTTGTTGTTGTTGTTGTGCTGCTGTACATCCATTGAGACTTAATTTCGCTGTGTCGGTCAATAAGGAGGTGACTCGTTATTTTCTGTAAAATAACTGTAATGTCGCCGTCGCGAGCCTGCGTTTGGTGGAAAACAAAGGCCAGTCTGTAAATTGATCGCAGGTCTCGTGTAGTTGAGTGCGAGTGGAAGCTGCCAGTCGCCTCCTGCTCGACGCGCTGTGCAGCAGCGGGGCTCCAGTTGGCTGCGCGCGCTCAGACGCACAGACGCGAGCATCCAAGTGAGTGGAGTTGGAGCGCAGTCCGCTTCGCCTGCACCTCTGCGCGGATCCACAGCCTTTGTCTCCCGGCGGCGAGGAGACCACCCGCACGAGGAGGGACGGAGCCCGGAGGCGTGTGGTTCTGAGGACCAGGACGAGCCGGACCGCCGGGACCGGACACTTCTGGAGGGGGAATAATTGCTGGATTTGTTCTGAACAGCGGAACCAACTGGCCGCGTTTTCAATGGATTTCAATACAGTGGAAGTACCCTGGGAATTAAAGTAGTGAGAAGTCGCTTCAGCGGTACCGTTCTTTCTGACACGGCTTGTGCTTCACAAGGAGAGGACGACGATGCGTTTCGCAGTGCTGTGCGTCATCCTGCCTCTTTTAGGTAAGTTGAAGTTGGACTTTAGGTAAGTGGGCACTTGATTCATCGCCTCCAGCAGCGGTGCTGTCGGGACTTAGCGCCTTTAGAGCTTTAGTAGAAGCGCCTGCGGCGGTTCAGTAGCCGGCGAGTCCGGACCACGCACAGACGGTACCGTATCCGAACCGCGCCACGCTGCGCCCGGCGGACCGCCCGCCGCGCGCGGGTCACGAGGTGAAGTCATCGCGTTAGGATGAAGCGTAACGGTCCACAGCTGCTCAGCAACAGAACCAGACACGCGTCGTCATTGTGTAGCCGCGTTACAGATGCCGCCTGTGCTTCCAGATGTGCTGTGCTCCGCCGAGGAGAACCTGCGCGCCGGGGCCGCCCGCCTGGACTGCGTCCGCGCCAGCGAGCAGTGCCTGAAGGAGCAGGCGTGCAGCTCCAAGTACCGCACGATGAGGCAGTGCGTGGCCGGCGGCAGGGAGAGCAACTTCAGCCTGGTGGCGGGCCAGGACGCCCGGGACGAGTGCCGGAGCGCCGTGGACGCGCTGAAGCAGAGCCCGCTGTACAACTGCCGCTGCAAGCGGGGCATGAAGAAGGAGAAGTACTGCCTGCGCATCTACTGGGGCATCTACCAGTCCCTGCAGGGTCAGTGGAGCACAGTCTGCTTACGTTTCACGAGCCATCGTTTAATGCGGAGGCTCAAGCGCTAGAACACAAATCCAAGTCCGTCTGGGCCCGTTTTGGGCAAAGACTGTTCAGAACTACCGTCTGTGTCCGTACAGTAGGTTGTCTCTGGTGAAGCACCCCCCCCCCACACACACACACACACACACTTCATTAGCACACACAAAAACACTGAACCCCTAAAGTGGCACACAGCTCAATAATTAGGCGTTCGATGCGATAATGTGCAATCATTCATAATTCATTTAAATTTGGCCTCTCACTCAGCTCAGAGCCTCAGTCCACTTTTTGACCCCTTAAATCACTCTCCTTGGAGGTAATGGGGCATGAAGCCCCTCAGCGCTGGCAGTCCCATCTCAGAGTGTTGATCGTAGCAGGGGAGCCTTTTAGTCCCAAACTGCATCCAGTTCATCACCAGTGAGTGGACGTCCAGTTGTGCGACACAGCTGACCAACCTGCCTAATCAGGCGTGCGGCTCCGTGCCAGCGTGTATCGACTGACCCAAATACATCATGTCACATGCAGCACAATGTGAGGGGGGAGAAAACCTGCATTTCTTCTTCATCTAATGCGGCGCTTTTCCTCAGGCAATGACTTCTTGGAGGACTCTCCGTACGAGCCCGTCAACAGCCGCCTGTCGGACATTTTCCGCCTGGCTCCCATCATAGGTAAGAGCAAAGAGAGCCCAGGTGCTGTGCAGAAGCTGTGGGCATCTGGGCCGCATCCTCCAGAATCTGCTCTTTAATGTTTAATGATTGTCTGCTCCTGTTGAGACGCCGTTGAGCTCCACGCTGTGCCTGCATGCTCTCATCAAAGGTCATCTGTGTGTCACCCGTCCTCCCTCGCTCCCTCGCTCGCCCGCCCGCCCGCCGGACGTCTCTGCCTCACCCTGTTTTGGGCCCGGCAGAACCGCATGCTGGCTGGAAGTGACCTGCATGGGGAGCTATAGTTCTGAAGCAGTGTGGATGCTGTGGATGCTGGCTTTCAGTGCAGTTGTGGCTGTTTGTGTCCACTTGTTGAAGACAGTGTGAGTCTCTGTGAATTACTCATGAGAGCTTCGTAGGCGTTCTCTGCTGTGGAGCGATGCTGACCCGAGCCTCTAGATGGTGATGTTATTCCCTTCTTCACAGCCGTTCAGCGCCTCAGACCGCTGTGGGTATTTGAAGCCTGGCTCAGTGATGTTACTGGTTACGTGTTCATTACTACGGTGCAACTGAGGAGTGTTGTGTGGAATCGTGCTTCACCTCCACGTCTTTGAAGAAAACGCTGATATTTTGACCCTTCTTGATAGAAGGCATTCTCTCTGTTTCTTGTCATGTTTATCTCCTAATATGCTGATTTGCCCTCAGCTACTGTGAGGTGACATCATCATGTGGGTGGTGAGATGCAGGTAAACAGTAAACAGAGTCCTGGACTGGGAACTGACTTCATGACCCATTTGCTTCGTCTTAAGTCCATTCTTTCTTTGCTGTTCTCTATTAAATGGACTGGATTCAGTAGGAAATAAATTACTTACAGGTCCGACTACACGCTACTCTACAGCTGTTACCAACAAGGACAGGATACACGAGGGCGACTGGTTCTGAAGCACAGTGGTGGTGATTGCATACATGTCTGACAATTAACCAGCAAATTAGGCTGAGTGACGACAGAGATTCGCAATTCTCAGTTATTTTTAATATCAAACCATCTCTAGGTGATTTCTTTATCACATAACACCTTAAAAAGAGAGACTTTCCTTTCTCCGGCCAGAACTCTTCAGGTTTGTTGCTTGGTCTGAAAACTGTAGCACGTTAACATTTTGTGTATGTGTTTATATTTGAAATAGTGTCTCTTAAATAGAAGCAATATTTGCACGTGACCTCTCATGATTCGTGATTTCCCAAGAGACTGTAGAGTCTCCAAGGAGAGACTGTAAAGACTGAGAGACTGTAGAGACTGTAGAGACTGTAGAGACGAGCTGCTCACAAGGTGGAACAATGCAGTACTTTACATGAGCATCAAACATTTGAGAAAATGTAGAAAAAACTGTAGTTTGTGTAAAATGTGGGAGGTTAAGAGCTTCAAATATCTCCTAAGTTTGGCAGGTTTGCATAATGCTCTTACATAATATCAGAGTTATGACTAAACTTACTGTAAAGTGCAGCGTAGTCGTACTGTCTGTCGAGTCTCCTAACACGGCGTGAGCAGGAGAGAACCATGAATGCACATGTGATGGAAGGAAAACAGATGATTAGGCTGGAAGGAGAATACAACTAATCACAGAGTGGGAGCAGCGATGGAGGGTGAGAGGTGAGCTCAGTCAGTGAATAGAAGGGGACGTCGAAGAGCACAGCGCGTCGGATGGTTCTGCCTCCTCTGCTCTTTCTATGGAAATTAAAGGGCGAGGTGACAGGAGCAGGATCACAGAAGAAATGATTAAAGCCCGTGTTTGATCACTCAGACAGCTCAACATGATTCATTGCCATGGTGCATCTACGGAAGCAGCTGGAAACTGAAAATGTATGTTTACCAGAAATCTACCCAGCGCGGAACCAGAGGGCGGCTCCCGCTCCAGTCCATAGAATGTAGAGCTGTTGTTTTTGCGTCATGTGGACGTTGTGAGGTTTCAGACGTTGCAGAGACGGACCTCACGGCGGCCGCGTTGCCCGTCGTCAGTCCCACGTCTCGGCTGAAGCCACTAATCTCTCCCGACGCCCTGATGCACACGTGCTCCATATGCGCGAAGGCACCCTGCTGTGTGCCAGCACCTGTTTCTAATCACACACTCGTAGTCGGTCTGATTTCATTACACAGACGTGGGCTCCAGTGAAGTGGATGTGCTTCTTCTGCCGACGGTTCAAAGTAGTTTCAAGGAGAATGTTTGGTTTCCTGATGCTGTTGAGTGAGATTTGCTGTGAATGAATCATCCTTTGTGACACGAAGTCACAGTGTCATGGGGTATTTTCACTATATTTAGATATTACTGTGTTTAAGTGGTGAAGCTTAAATCCCATGGATGTGAGTGGTGCATGTAACACGCTGGTTGTGGAGGTCGACGTGTGTTTAATGACTTGATGTGAATCAGATGCTTCAACGGTTGATTGCTTTTCCTTTTCCCTCCGTTTGTTCCCGTTTTCTGTGTTCAGCTCTTGACCTCTTTGGATGTTGGATCCATGGCATGTATCCTGACGTTTGCACCCTTTGTGTGAACGTAGATGGTGGTTTTGTACAGAAGTAAACAAAAACCTAGACGCGTTTGAACGCTCAGAACGGGAGAAAAGTTCTGCTAAAATGGCTGCATTTCTCCTCAGCAGTTGTTTGCGTTGGAGTCAGTGAACCGTGCAGGAGCGAGCAACAGAAACGGAGGATTATTTTAGGATTCAAGTGGACTTACTGCCACAACATTTGTCTCATCCCTGGAAAATAAAAGCAGTAGAGAAAAAGGAATAAAACACGCTGCGTTCATGAACGCTTGCTGTTTCAGGAAGCTTTAAGATGTGTTTTCCTCCTGACGTTCATCAGCCACTGTCCTCCACTTCATCTCTTGTTTCTACAGATGCAAACCAAGCTTCTGGCTTCTTAGTCTTGACTATTTTTTATTGTATTGATTTTATTATTTGACCTTTTATTATGATGAGAATGCGATTTTTGAAATATTTTTTTGGCTTCTATCAAATTATACAGTCGCACGGTCGCTTTCGCTGTGTGCGCGTCTATTTGGTGCGAGCGTGATGAGAGATGGGAGGACTCTCATCCACAGTCAGTGCCTTAACATGAGCGCGGCAGCTGTGGCCGGAGGTGGAGGTGGCGGCCAGTGAGAACAGATAAGAACCCGTGCATTCCAGGAGGTGCTTTTCCTGCATCCACTTCATTTCACTTTGGCCCGTGGACGTTTTCAAATGATAGTAGAACATTTACCTTGGCAGCACTTACTTCAAACTGCAAGTTGTGCAAAATATACTTTGTGCATGAGATTTCCAGCAAACTTCAACTTTTGGTTCATTTTCTCACTTCCTGTTCTTCCACGTCAAAGGCGTCAGTAACTGTTACGTTCTGCCGGGTTCTGCAGATATCACGACGTGTGTCCTCTGGCTCGTCGTTGTGCACTGATGTGTGTTTGGCTCGAGCTCCGTCCTCCTCCCAGTTGGCTGGTGCACCAGCTACATCACCCACTCACCACTCATAGGCCCCAATGCACCAAAGCTTGGTATTGTGTCTCTTCCATGTGTCAAGACTTCAAACACATCTTGTCCTCTTCCCTCCTACCACTGAAGTCAGCCTTGAAGCACAGTTGCTGCTGTGTGTGAATTGTGAGTGTGAAAACATCTGTAAGTGCGTGGCCCGGCTGTCAGGCTCCGGCAGCGCTTCAAATCCCCTGTGCTGACACGCAGGGCTGAGAGGCTGTCAGCGCCGCTCCACCACTGGCTGGAAAGGAAGTCGTGCTCATTATGAGCTGCCAATGTGTGGAGATAAGAGTGTCCAGCACCATCTTCCTCACGCTTTGTTTGTGCGCAGCCTGCATCTGTGTGTGTTTATGTGAGGGCGAGCGAGTCAGGAGGGAATGCAGAGGAGTTGCCGAGGTACAAACATAATTTATTGTGTGTATCTTTTGGAGAGACACTGAAAAGTATCCTGCCTGTTGTTAACGTCATTCCGAGTCGATCGGCTGAACACACTTGCTGCCTGTTTGACACATTTAACAGCAGCTACTGTGGGAGGTGCACATAACTGTCCTACACGGAACCGGCCCGTCTTTACCTGCTGTAAGTTACCAGTGGACGCCGACACCTGGCATTAATGTGTGTCATTTATCATAAAAGCTGGTAGTGACTGGTGGAACATCCATGAGGCGCACACGTTGTTTAGGACTAACTGTGTGTCAGCAGCATTTTAATAGACTCAGTGACTACAGTAAATACAGAGCATTTGTCCAACGACAGACTGTTTCTGCCTGCGGTTCCTAAACAATGACGTGTTTTTCTGGGAACAAGCAGCTGATGAGCTCATGGGTTTCCTGGTTTAGTGAAATCACAATCAAGCATTTCTGACCTCACCAGTGAACTCATGGTTTCTTCTTTTAGGCTACACGTCCCCTGGTTCAGGGTCCGAGTGGCGCCGTTGACCCACTGCAGCTGACGTGTGTGAACCACCTTGAGTTTCAGACCTAAACTGGAGGCAGGTTGTGTCCAGGGTGCTTCTCTTTGCTTTAGACACGCGTTCCCTGCAGTTTCTCACACTCAGTAGTAGTTTCTAGGAGAAATCCCAGTCTGAAGCCCAGATGAGCTCTACGTTAAAGTGGTGCTAATCTGGACGTCCGCAGACACACTCTCCTCGGGTCTTCAGCCGGTTCTGGACCCGTTCCCTGCTGATGCCTGCGAGTGGACGGGAGGCGGCTCTCAGCACATCATACGTGACACCATGTGATCTGTAGAAGGATCTGCTCCTTTAGGTCCCGTTCAAGTTTGTTTCGTTAGAGACTCAGATCCACCGCCGACGCTACTGTCCCTGTGCCTCGTCTCCTATGACGCCTAATCAATACGGCGCTGTGTTAGATTGGAAACTTGAGGCTGCGTCTACAAGAATCTATTGATTCCTCTTTTCCCCTTGTTGTGCTCTTCTTTTACGTGTGAGCGCTTCCGTTCAGGCCGGGATCCGAGGCTTTGTGCCTCTCCGTGTTCGAGGTGTACAGTTCCAGGCTGAGCTCCTGTGACCTTGTCTTATCTCTGCACAGCGTTCAGCAAGGTGTTCAGTAATGAGGGCTATTTTAAGACGCGTTCGGCCACATTTTGGATGAAGGCGTGTTGTTCTGATAGGAAGCTGCCAGCTTGCATTGTAATATGAGGACTGGGCCTGCTTCACATTCAGTGCTGTTTCATACAGCGCGGTCAGAACACCTTGATTTCCTCAGGCTGTAGATCTCTTCATCTTTCTATTTCCCCATTCCAATCAGGCCCTGTAAAGTCCTCCTTGCCTTTCCAGCTACATGTCAGCTGGCCACTTAATTCCTCATACTGTTTCTAAAATGACTGATGCAACTGTGGGCCATTGGCAGAATAATTCTAATAGCGGCCGTATCATCAGGTTGCCAGTCCAATCGCTGCCTGGCGCACCATGGGCCAAGAAAATCATTTAGTTAAAGGTGACCAGATTTGAGTCCCTCTGAGAGGTCTTTGATTGGATGTGGAACGGAGGGGTGATTCATCATAGTTAATAAATGCTGTTGACAGCTCGAATCAGCGGGAGGGAGCGAGTGCCAGGTCTGCCTCCCACCGCTGCTTTATGCTGCATGCAAATATGGACAATTAACTTTTCACATACACTGTCGCAGACACCTACGCAGATAGACTCGTACCTGGAGACGTGTGCAGCCAGACTGGAAGCGAAGTCAGTGCTGTTTTACACTACATGTACATGTAAGGAGAAGGTGCATTACAGCTAGTATTTGTAAACGACCATTGTGCTTTTACAGTAGTTTGAATTGACTCAGCTGTTGTTACTGTATGTCTACATGGAGCAATTAGTAATAATTGAAATTGATGAGACCTGTGCTCAGTCCTTCCTGTGTCCAGGTTGCAGTAAATCACTGCTGTTTGCGTGAGCCCCTTTCAGTGCGTTCAGATGTGAAGTAATTACATTTGGGATTATTTTGTGACAGTGCAGGTAATTACTTGAGGCTGACGCTGATGCCACAGCTGACTGTGACGGACCTCTGGCAGGTGCTGCTGCGCTCAGCCCTCAGCTGTGCACATTCAGCTTGTAGGATTAGCTTCGGCTCCGGCTGTCGGGACTTTCACTCATGCTCTTCTATGTTAATAGAATTTTTTACTGCCTCAAAACAAGCGGTCCTGGACAGAACTGTTTGGTTTGATCCTTTTGCGTAAGTGGATTGTGTGCTGGTGTGTGGTGCTTATGCTGAAATGTGTTGGAAACAAGCTTTCCCTGTGGTTCAAGGATGTGAATGGTCTCAGCTCGACACAAGCAACGTCACAATCAGCCCCACTTAATGGCTTCATCTGTGTTTATCTAAGCGAGCGTGACGTCGCTGCTGTAGACGCCATGTCTGAAACACAGCAGCAACAACAGCGTCTGCTTGTCAAACTGCACAACACGTTACGTTTGTTTGATTATGTGCTTCATTTGCAGCGTGATAAAACATGTGTAGACTATAAATACATGCCTCCGTGTCTACCGGTCCAATAGAGTGTAGTCTTTGTCTGATTAAAGCAGTGTCCCTAACTAACACACTCCTCTCTTTGGAGAATAATAGCTTCACCCCATCGTCTCCTTTTGTTGCTCTCCTTTTGATCACAACAGCAGCATCGCTGCGCAGCCTTAAACAGACACACACACACAACCAGGAGCCAAGACTGTACAAGCCCCATACGCACATGTACAAGAACGCCAGCACCCGCTGGCACACAACAAACGCGCACACACAAACATCCCGCTGAGTTCTGGTTCTGTGCCAGTCTTTGCTCTCAGTCATGTTAAATGAGGGCATTGATACATAAATTTGCATTTGTTTCATCCACAACCGTCCTCCTAACTAAAAATCTATAACTGCGTGCCCTGGATTTGCCAGGCAGCTTCACGTGCTTCTGCTCTGCTTTGTTTCAAGGCCTTCGTGACTGTGGGCCTGATTCAGCTGTGGGCACGCGCTTCCTCACCACAGCAACTGTGGGTAATTTAGGTAAACAGCCCAAACTGTTCCATTGTGGCACATGGGCTGTTTATTTGTAGCTTCAGGTGGAACGTGATCGTTGGTGTGGACTTCATGTGCAGCTCTCAGGACGATGGAGCATCGCTTGGACCAGTGGGGATTTTCTTTAGACTGAGCTTAGATGTTCTTCTCACGTTGTCTGCTGCAGATAAGAACTATACTCCCTCAACAGTTTTACAGAGAATAATTCTGAACTGGTGCTAAAGTCCTTGATTTTATGAAGCCCTTTTTCCTCCGTGTTCCTTCTGACTTTACCTTTGCCCACCTGCAAAACCCAGAATGTTCCTTTTGCCCGTCAGCTAATGATCTGAATGCTCTTCTGTCCCACCCACCCCTTTAACCTGTGAGTATCATTTGGACCTCCACCTCCCTGTGACCTTTGAACCCTGTGAACCCTGATGGCTGTTGGTTGGCGCTCCTCAATAAAGCACGTCTCTTACAGAGGGTGGGGAACCGTGGAGCAGCTCCGCCACCTTGGCTCCGGGCAGGGGGGGCGCCCAGGGCAGAGAGCCTGCTCTGGGCAGAGGCAGCCCCTCCTCCACAGAACTGCAGGATCCCAGTAGAAACAGGAGAGCTCATCCCAATTGGGCCATTCTGGGTAAAAACAGAGAACTGTGTGTGTGTGTGTGTGTGTGTGTGTGTGTGTGTGTGTGTGTGTGTGTGTGTGTGTGTGTGTGTGTGTGTGTTTGTGTTTGCTCATGCATGTTGTTGTTAAAGCCCGATGAAGGAACAGGTTTTCTCTAGGAAGCTCCATGGAAGACAAGCACAGAGATGACGAAATAGATGAAATAGGTGGTT